>NC_056745.1:1221297286-1221597286 GCF_019279795.1 Protopterus annectens
AGACAAAGTCAGTCCAGAACTAAAACTGTTGCAACTTCTGGATTTGCAAGGTAAGTGCTGATCTTGGAGTATATTGTGTAATATTACTAATGAGTGGCATATCCTTGCATGTTGTTACTTGGTAATGAAAGTAAGTAAAAGGTGGGTGATTTGTACAGAAATGACCTTAACATGTTACAGCTCAGATGCATTTGACTTATATGTGTCTATCGTTAAGTAGTAGATCTCAGGCATGAAAGATTCCCACAGTCATACCTCTCAAAAGTACTGACCATCACCGCATGCCCTCAGTTTAGCACTGTATGTTAGTACTGGAAAATCATTAGAGAGAGAAGTTAGAAAGTAATGACACACATTTCAGTTTCAGACTCCACAACCCTCACAAGATCATTGACAATACTGATGCAAAAAAGTGTCATGCTACCAACTGTCTAACTTTCTAAGACCAATAAAGGTACAATTAACAATTCAACATCACAAATGCAGCCATACTAAGAACTAAGTCAGCTATGCACCCTGAGCATTAGACACAAAACATGTATCCCTGAATCCAAAAGACAGCAAACAGGGATATGGCACAGTTATCATCACTTGCACAGGGTGCTGTGTGTGTATATGGGGGGGGGGGGGGGGGCAGGAAGCCTAGGCTGACACAAAAGGTCGGTGAGAGTGTGTATGTGTAAGAAAGAAAAGCAGGCAGACATTCAGAGAAAGTAACAAATGGTCAGTGAGACAAAATGAGTTTTAAGCTTCATGGCTGAACTATGTAAGTGTTGTGTGTCTGTATGGGTCCTCCAGTTGAAATTGGAGTGTGACTGTCTGCATGAACACAGCCAAGCTCTCTGCTAGCTCTATGTCTTGGTATGTAGGACAGGTGTGAGCCATGTATGGTAGAGGTGGCAGTTCATCATTGTCATACATGACCACAAGAATTGGCTCTGCCAAGAGTTGCAATGGCACATCCATGTCCACAGCCAGATACACTGTTGTTACCTGAATATGACTGATGTCTGCTGCACGAGCTTCCGTCAAGAGGATTGCCAGGATCATGACCCCATGGCCTGCCACATCTGGGTGTGAACGGCCTAACCACTGACAAAACAGTGGAACTACTGATACTGTGGGAGCCTGATTGGGCACAGTCACGTTGGTTAACAGCAAATGATGTGGCTGACCTATGACTACAAAGATGCCATCCCCCTCCAAGCAGATGTTCCATCACAGACACCTCCTGTTCCAATATATCAGTCATCTGATCCACTGAATTAGCAACATGGTGGAGGCAGTCATGCACGTCAGCCTGTGCCACATCTACAAACCTAAGCATTTCTCTGGAGGACCTATGGGAATGTGGCTGTGCCTCCATGACTGCCTTAAACATACGTTGAGTGGCACGGGAAGAGACACCTGGATCAGGTGGAGGATGGATAGTAGGCCTACTCCTAGCACCCCTATCAACCCTCCTGCATGGCATCTCATCCACTCTATGGCTACAGACAGAGTCAACAAGCAATTAAGCTACAGTAACCACAGTTCCCTGATTGACTGTCTCAAATTCCACCTGTCCAAAACGAGGGCTCACTGGAATGGGTAGGCATAGACCCACTGAATGCATCTGATAGAATTACAGGGGATGGCTGCATGTCAACATCAGTATCAGATTCAATCTCTGCACCCCCCCTCCCGACTGTACCTCTGTTTGGCCACCATCATCATTAGAGTCTGCTGACACTCTGACATCAGGTAGTAGAAGTTTCACACTTCCACTCTCAGCATCATCTGTGACAATAAACAACAAATACAGGAAAAAATTAATACCTACATTACTATAGTCCAGTATTTGCTAACAAACTAACAGTGGTGCTACTATTACAGACAGTGCAGCAATACACACAACAGTGCTGACAGGAACATCACATACTAAATATTTCTTTGAACTACTCATCAGTACTGACACAAAAATGTTTGGCTTACCATGTGCAGATGATAGTCTCCTCCCTATGCTGGATGGTCCTAGAAGAAGTTAAACAAAAGCTAAGGACATCATCAGAATCAACAGTAACACAGGAATAAAACTTTTTGCCCTTTACATGTCCATTAACTATACTTACAACAAGAACTAGGATGACAAGTCCAACCTAAGCCCCATGAGTAATCATTCAGAATGTATTGTTAACTGTAGCAATCTACAATCCCCCAACAAATATCTTGTTAAACAGATCTAACCTAGTGATGTACATATTTTACTATACAAGAGTATTTAACAATGGAGATAAAAAAGCCTACCTGGAAACTCCTCCTGGGACATGCTTACTGTCCCTGAAACAGTAGCACCAGTGTCAAGGACATGCTGTTCTGCACTTTCCTGGAATTGTCTGGATCCCTGACAGTGAACAGGAACTCTTCATTTGCTGTTAGTGGTGGCTCTGTAGCAGGCTCTGCACCTGGTACCCATCCGATCACGGGTCACTGCAGATGCTCTCCTCCATGCAGATGAGATCATGTCAGTGGCCCTACGGTACACAATATCATTATGTCCTGTTGTGGCCACCTACTGCATTCACATCCGTAACTATCTGCTGCCAGATTTGCTTTATGCCTGATATATTTCCACGTCCCCTCTCAAGCAGTAAGGCATTATGTCGCCCAAAAGCTTCCAAAATTACCATGAAGGGTGGTTTTCAGGGATTGAGAAGCTTATATGCCATAGTCCAAGGCATCTTAAAACACAACAGAAGGATAATACACATAAGTATCACAATAACTAAAAAAAATACCTGTCCCCAGATAAAACAGAAAAGGTAGCATTTCAGTGTTACCCACTGGAGAAACATAAAACAGTCTGGATATTTGAAATATGAACACCAAGTATTGTGTGGTTGTAACATACTACATTAATACATACACAGCAAGGCTGGATACAAAACAAGGGAGAGTAATAACAGCAACATATCTGTTTCTGCCAAATGCAGCTTTGCTCCCCCACTGCCAAAAGTACAAGCAAAGGACACATTTTGCTAACGAACCATCACTGAAATGGTAGAAGTGCTATCAAATGAACTGTCCCTGAAACGTGTACAGATTTAACACAGAACATTTCATTTTAAGCTATTGCCAAACATGTATACCTGTGAAATGCTTTGACAAACATGCCCATGCTATCAGTATAATTTAAGTAATGCATACAGATAACAGTAGCATTTGCTAATTAATATATTTATATAAATATGAAAGTGACTTTTTTAAATGACATTTCAACATCTGCAGTATTTACATGAGAAATGCAAGCATACCTTCTCAAGTTCAGTAGTCTTTTGTGCAGATATATCCCAAAGTAATAGCCTCTTCTGTGTTCTCCACATAAACAAGTCTCCTCACTTTCCTGTTCCCTAGCTACAGGTTGCCTTTTTATGGTGTAGATTCAGGGCTGTCAGCAAGGTGAAGATGCAAATGAGGTGTGAACTCATTAGGATTGCTGAATCCCAACCTTTTGGCTCCATGTAGTAGTTGTAAACATAGTGTAGGCACTCGGTGTTTGTTGCTAATGGATTGCAACTGTGAATGATTCCTGGTAGGGAGAAGGAAAACACAACAGTAGAGCAGACTGCCTTACCTCCAGTGGGTGTGTCAGGTTAGACTTACAAAGTGTATACAAGTAATTTTATCAAGGATGGAAATGTAAGTAAGCAGCATACAATTCACAGATTCTGTTCATTAACATCCAACTTCCCCTTCATTTGTTGACAAATGTATATTATTGCTATTTAATATCCTCATACATTGTAAGGACAAGGCCTTACATATTGCATATCTCAAATTACTAGTCAGATAAAGGATGAGCAACAAGCACAGAGAGGTAAGACAGAGCTGAATTTTTGCAAGCAATAGTCATAGTTTCCTAATTCTGTGGATGATGTCGCAGTTGGTTGTATGCAGAATGATTTCAGTTCCTTGCTTCAAAGCTGTTTATGTGGCAAAGAGGGAAAAGGCACCCTTAATGTGTTCTGAAGGTGCATTGGAGTGAGAGAGTTCACATCTAGACTATGCAGAAATAATTCATGTATACTAACAAACATTTTGTAGGGTTTATCTCACAGATTGGTTTTCATCATTTCAACAACTTTTCCCTTTTATTTTAATTTTTCTTTTTTTGACCATTGTTTGTGCAGTATGTGGCTTAGCACAAACAAAGGAAACAGAGAAAAATGAATGTCAGGTTTGGCTGTGCTTATCTCATTTGCATGACGCTTAGCAGTGCATAAAGTAAACTAGTGGCCCACACAGGAAACACACAGAACGTCTGCAGTCAGGGCATCTGTACAAGTGCAAAGGTCAAAAAGAATACATTGCTGCAATTTTTGCCTTCCATTGCGCAATGCCACTAAGTTGTGTACCACAGACGTTAGTAAGGTCCCCAACAGCTGCAGTCATGGAACACCTGCAAACAGGACAGACAGCCAACAACTGAAAATGCATGCATTCAATTAATTCTGCTGGGCACTACACAAACACACTAAGCAGAGTTTCATGGCAGTTAAGACAGAGAACTTAAGCATGAGTAGAAAATTATGGAACAGTCATTTAACTATTCCTGTGGCAGCAGGTGTTAAGTGTAGGGCAGGAGAACAAATGGTCCTCGGTTCTAGTACAGGGTGTGCAACCTATTTTTTACTGTTGTGACAGTGCTGTTTACAGCAATGAAGTGTAAAATAGACAAGTGTTATTTCAACATTTTTCTGGCAACAGGTGTAACTGTAGGACTGCCATACACATGGTCATGGGTTCTAATACAGTACATTCCAGATATTTTTACTGTTGTTCCATTTCCCATTATATTCACTCTCACTTGTAACACTTTAGATAGTGGAGATAGCATGAATTATATATCTGAAGGATAACACACACTTAGCGTGTTTTCAGATATATGACTGAGGGTATACTGTCTACTGTACTTCTTAAGTATAATTCTGCGATCTGGACTTGTATGGCTTCACAAATAAACAAGACACATACACAACTGGATCTATAAACAAGAACCTTGTCAGGTCACACAAATACATGTGTAAAACCTCAAACTGTCAGATGTATTTATGAATGATCACAGACTATGTCTGAGCAGCACTTATGTGGCAAAGATGGAATATCAACACTGTGGAAGAAAATGTTCTTTCCCTTATGACTAGGTTTGAATCCCACACCAATTTTATCATTGTATAAAGCCAAAAACAAATGTCAGGTTATGACATTTATGCCCCCAGTGCATGTCTGTAAACGTAACTCACCTAACAGCTGTCTTCTACTTTTCAATACATATTCCAAGCTACATCACCAGACACCCCTCAAACTAAAGTCAAGTGTCAGATTAACCTTCCTCCTATTTCAGCTATTTATGTCATCCCAGCTTGGCACTGCTGCGCTCTGCTTAACAACATGCAAACGCGGTTGGCATCACTGCTTGGATTTGCGCGATAACTGGAACTGGCAGGAAAGCATAATTTTCCATTGCTCTACTTGGGTGTTAAATATGTCTAGAGTTAGTGGGGAAGCTGCCCAGTTTACGGTATAGAGGTGGGGTGTCCAGGAGTCCAGGTTATTTATTGGACTCCTGGTAAAGCATCACAGCCAAAGGCTTCTGCCGGGGGACTATTCTAGCTCCCAATACAATTCTAAGGCATGAAGTAGTTTTGCTCAGGCTGTATTCAGTGGGCACTGGAGAACAGTATAGGTATCATTTTAATGACCTACACACAGGTGCAAAATGGATATCCTCAACCACTGGTTGTCTGAGACTCCACACATCCAACAGCTGTGTAAGTATGACAATAAGAGAGTATTTGCAATACTTAGCTAAATATAGTCAAGACTGGTATGCATAACGTTCTTCTGTTCTTTCCCCAGCTAATGCCAACATAGAGTTCAATCGATGTGCTCATGTTGCTCGAATGGAGAGACTGAGGGAAGTAAGTGGTATGCATGGAGCACAAGAGATGCATTATTGTAGCTTTCAAAGTTAAAGATAGATTTTTGGGGTTTTTATACAGTTGTAGAAAACTGAGCATGCATATCCTAACTATAAAAGCAAGTATGCATGCACTAGTCTGCAGCACAAACCAACTTTAGGAGTCAAATATAAGACTGTACTCAGAGGTTCTGGGTTCATATACCACGAGTCACAACTATACAGTACTCTATCTCTTTAACAATATTTACATTAAATTAAACTCTATACAAGTGGCATAAATGCCTTGCTGTTAACTGTAATCTGTATAAATGGGACATGTGCAGTATATGCACATTTCAGATTACTTTCAGCAAAATCTCGATATAGTGTGTGTTTGGACGTATACTTAAATGTAATACTTCAGATAAAATATTTGCATTATTGTGTTAATGCACTGTATGCTACATAGGCTGTTACTAATATTATCTTTTTTTTCACACCCCAACCCTTATCTCTCTATTTTTTATTTACTATTTTGCATCTTCAAAATGTCTCCGTAGCATCCATGTGTGCCAAATCACTAAATGCTACACAGCACAACAAGGTATGCCAGCCCCAGTGAGTCAGCCTGCCTCTGCTCCACTGGTTCAGCAACAATGCACAGCACATCTGGGATCCAAACTGGGAACCAACTGTAAACCTTTTCCACAAACCAAGTAAAAAATACGGTGGAATAGATGTCCAAACAGTATTTAATAGCAGCAAAGCAAGTAAAACCGATAAATTTGTTATCGGTTTTACTTGCTTTGCTGCTATTAAATACTTTTTGGGCATCCATTCCATCCAAACTGGGAACACTGTCTCTGCTGCCCCTGCGCTACCTGTGCCTTCAGGTAGTATTGTCCCGGAATCTGGTGCAGTAGTACCCTTTGGCAGCAGTGGAGGAGGTGGGGATTTCATTACCCACCGGCAGATGCCAAGACTGGTGAGTAGGGGCATGCAATGCACCACTGGTGTACATCTACGCCAGATGGAGAGGCTGCTCTCCCTCATGGTACTTAGGAGGAGAAGACATGATGTCAAGCACTTCAACCTCAAGTGGATTAAGGGGACAGTGATATCAATCCAGTGGGTCAGGATTCAATTTGCACTGTCTCTACATTTGACAATCATGGTGTCCGCCAACCTTTTGTGTCCCTCACTGTCCCTGTGTCTTGTCTTGTTTGTTTGAATTTTCTGTTTGCATTTGCTTCCTCACCTACCCAACTTACCTGACCCAGAAATACCTACATCCCTTACCTAACATTCCTCTCTTACTGAATTTAAAAAAGGGCACCTGTCCCACAAAAAACATTGTCCCATCTACAGTTTTCCAGTTTGCACACGTCATCTTGACACACTTGATTTGGTCCAACTGGCTATACAAAATGATTATTTTGTTGTCACTCCTCTGTGTGGTGGTGACAGTCCAAATTCAGCTAATGTTCTGCACATATTATCTGTTTTTACTGTTGAAGAAATGGATAGTTATGGTTCTTTCCTACCTCCCTCCAGCATACTCTGTTATTGCTTTCTCTTTGTTCTTACCCTTGCTTGCTCCCCATTTCACCAAGTTCCTAGCTGCCCTATTTTATCACCTATAATCTGGTCAGAAAATAGAATCACACCCAACACACATAAGTACCAGAATAAACAATGGATCCTTTCACTTTTTGACCTCTATGTTTGCGTGGAATTTGGCATCGCACACCAATGCCAAGCAATGGTAAGCGGCTGTACAATGCTGCAGTTACCTGAAAGAATGCCACTTAACCCCACTGCACTATGGTAACACACAACACATGTACTGTAAAGAATTCATGTCATTGCATTATCACTATTTATTTAAAAGTACTAGATCTTGGATTTAAACCCAGCACCATCTGGGCTCAGAAATAAATGTGTTAATGCATTTACACCTGCTGCCACAAAGTCAGCTAAGCAGCAGGATTGTTTCATAGCCTCGGTACTAACTCTGAGTTTTAGCAATTCAGCTCATGTTTGTGTACTTCTTAACTACGTGCAAACACAGAAAGTAATGGAAATGTGTTATCTCACATGTGCAAACACTTTGCCAACGGTCACACAAACCCCGTTCGCTGCTGCACTATGCAAAATTACTATTAGCATGTATTAGTGCTGTTTACTGCCAATTTACACTTTATGCTGTGAAACTACATGTGGAAACATAAACTGAAGGCCCTAACAATATGTCAGTTATTTACAATGCAGCCATGTGCTGCCTTCCACCATGCACTGCAACCCTGGTGTCCCAGTACTTTTTCACACTTATATCAACTACAACACATAAATTAATATCAAATGTGTGACATGCAATGCACATCAACTTGATAACACGCAGAACTTGAACTATCTTCACAGTTGAACATGCCTACACAGCCATCACCTGACCTGGGAACTAATGACCCATAAGCCTAATCAGCCTTACCTGCAATGCTATGGAAAAAAATCATCATGGACCCTATCCCACAGGGACATAGGTGACATTCAACACTCTTGATCTGACCCCATTTTGATTTTGTCAAGGGTAGATCTTGCTTATGAAACATAGTGGTCTTCTTTAATAATGTCCCTAAATCCCTGGATGAGGGAAAACAGAAAGTACAGTTTTGTACCTACCATAAATGTAGATGTTCGAGTGCTAATACAGCTGCAGTCATAACAGATGGGTTCTCCTGCCGTCAGGCGGGTCCTCGGTCGGCCGAATTCCAAAGTCTAGGTCCGGCGTCGGTTGTTGTCGCTTTCTTTCCTGACGTCAGTGCGACAGGGGGTACATAAGACACAGCCGACGCCATTTTCTTCAGTCTTTCTTGCCCCAGATGTCAGGTGCCCCCAGAAGGAAGGCAATATATATATATATATATATATATATATATATATATATATATATATATAATATATAATCATGCAATGCAATATAATCAAAAATCAGTAGTTGCAAGCAAATACACCATAGAAGGATAACCCAATCAGGTTGTAAGATGAGGAGTTAGCCACTAGGTCTGTACCCAGAGGGGAAGGAGGGAGGGAAACCTGGACTGCAGCTGTATTATCACTCGAACATCTACATTTATGGTAGGTACAAAACTGTACTATGTTCATCGTGCATACAGCTGCAGTCATAACAGATGGGTAGAATCCCAAAGCTACAGGGGTGGTAGGCACTAGGAGGAACTGGCAGGAGCCAGAATGCCCTGCAACACAGCAGTGGCAAAGCCTGCTCTAGTTTTGGAGTATAAAGGTAGATGGTAGTGTTTAGTGAAGGTATGCACAGAACTCCAAGTGGCTGCCTCCAAAATATCTTTGGTAGGGACTCCTCTGAGGAAGGCTGCAGAGGTAGCTGTGGCCCTTGTGGAGTGGGATCTGATGCCTGCAGGTACAGATTTACCAAGAAAGGAGTAACAAAACTGTATGCAGTGGCCTATCCATTTTGAAATTGTCCGTTTGGAAATTGGCTTCCCTTGAGCTCCTACAGCATAGGACACAAAGAGTTGTTCTGATTTCCTGAAAGGCTTTGTTCTGTCCAAATAGTAATGTAGCTGTCTATGGATGTCTAAGGAATGTAGCAGCCTTTCCCCTTTGTTTTGAGGATTGGGGTAAAAGGTAGGTAAGTGTATGGCCTGATTTAAAGCTACCCTGGATACTACCTTAGGCATAAATGACGGGTTGGTTCGTAGGGAAACCCTGTCCTGATGGAAGATGAGAAAGGGCTGCACAGCCATGAGGGCTTGTAGTTCGGAGACCCTATGATCTGAGGTAATAGCCAGAAGGAAAGCTGTTTTCCAGGACAAATATTGCAAATCTGTTGAGGCAGCTGGTTCAAAGGGAGGCAATGTTAATTTTTCTAGAATGTAATTAAGATCCCAGGCTGGTATTGGTTGTTTCCTTGGAGGTCTTATATTCTTAGCCCCTCTGAGGAACTGCCTTAAGAGTGGGTGAGAGAATAAGGGTGGATCAGTGTTGTATTCTGCAGAAATGGCTGAAGCATGGATTTTGATGGAGGAAAATGAAAGTCCACTGTTCAACAGCTCAGCTAGATACTGTAATATCTGAGGCAAATTCAGTTTTCTAGGATCCTGGCCCTTTTTCTCATTCCAAGCGCAAAACCGTTTCCATTTTGCAGAGTAAGCTTTTCTAGTAGATGGCCTTCTGGCCTACAAAATGACATCCTGCACCTCCTTGGAGAGTAGGGTCTGTTGTGGTGTTAAGGAATTTTCCATGCAGCCAGATTGAGTGTTTTCAGCTGACTGTGAAGAGTTTTTGTAGCTGTGCTGAGTCAGGAGAAGAGGCATTAGAGGTAGGGTCCAGGAAGGAGAATGTGTTAGGCTCCTCAGGAGTGGGTACCAGTGTTGTCTTGGCCAGTCTGGAGCAATCAGTATCATCTTTGGTCTGTCTGCTCTTGCTTTCAAGAGCACCTTGGGCAGTAGAGGCAAAGGTGGGAAGGCGTAAACTGTCCGTGCTGCCCAACTGAAAGAAAGGGTGTCCACTCTCCAGGCCTTTGGATGAAATGTCCTTGAGCAGAATTTTGTCAATTGATGATTCCTGTGGGAGGCAAAGAGATCTATGTCTGGCCTTCCCCACGCTTGGATTATCTTTGTAAACACTTGAGGATGCAACTTCCATTTGTGCAGGTCTGTCATATTTCTGCTTAGATTGTCTGCCAGCGTATTTTCCAAACCTGGCAGGTACTGTGGTTGAAGCTCGATTTGCCATTCCAGAGCCATGTTCCAAAGTGACATGGCCAGCCTGCACAGGGGGTATGAATGTGTTCCTCCTTGTTTGTTTATGTACCACATTACTGTGGTGTTGTCTGTTCTTATCAATAATTGCCCTGGATGCAGGAGGTCCTTGAAAGCTGTAATTGCATTTATCACTGCTAGCATTTCCTTTTGATTGATGTGAAGGTGCTTTTCCTTTTGGGACCATTTGCCCTGAATGCACCTGTCTGTCATGTGTGCCCCCCAGGCGTAGTCTAAGGCGTCTGTTGTGATGACTTGATTTGCTTGAGGCTTGCAGAATGGTAGACCTGTGTTTGTTTGGCATGCTTGGGCCCACCATAGAAATTCCTTTTGCAAACATGGAATTAGTGGTATTATTGTTTCCAAACTGTGGCTGTGTTGAGACCATAGGTTTTTTAGGTACCATTGAAGTTTCCTCATATGCAACTTTGCACATGGGATTAGAAGAATGCAAGATGCCATGAAGCCCAGAGCCTGCAGGATTTTCCTTGCAGTTAGCCTGGTACAATTTGCTAGCATCTTGAAGTACTGAGTTAGTTGCCCCTGTTTTTCTGGCGTAAGACAGGCCATCTGGGTGTGTCCAAGTTGGCACCCAGGAAAATTATTTTCTGAGATGGTGTTAGCCTGGATTTCTCTTTATTGACTGTGTATCCCAGAGAATTCAATAACCGTGTTACATAAGCCAGATGTTCCAGAAGTATGTGTTTGCTGTCCGCTTGGATCAGGCAATCGTCCAAATAAGGGTAAATTTGTATCCCTTGAAGTCTGCAGTAGGCAATTACTGATGCCAGGCATTTCGTGAATACTCTGGGCGCAGTAGATAAGCCAAAGGGCAATGCAGAGAATTGATAGTGGATTGAACCTGCAAGAAATCTGAGGTATCTTCTGCAGCTTTGTCTGATTGGGACATGCAGGTATGCCTCCTTGAGGTCCAATGTTACCAGCCAAGACTCCTTGCCCAGCATGGGAAGAAGCTGCTGTAAGGTGAGCATCTTGAATTTTGCTACGAATAGAAATGTGTTTAGGATGGATAAGTCCAAAATGGGTCTCCAATCGGTTCCCTTCCTTGGTACCAGGAATAGTCCGGAATAAAAACCTTGACCTTGTTTGTGAGTAGGTACCTCTTGAATAGCTTTCAAGTCCATGAGCTTTGAAATTTGTATTTGAGCCTCTGCCCTTTGATTGTGTGGCAGGTTCGGCATGCCTCTCATTTTTGGAAGAGTGTGAAAACGAAATCTGTAGCCTCTGTTTATAATGTCCAGGATCCATTTGTCTTTTGTGACAATATGCCAATTTTTTGAAAATAATGCCAGCTTTCCTCCCAAGGGTGCTGCCACCTGAGCCTTGCTTGGCATGCAAAGGGGAAAGTCATTGGGTTTGTTTCCTGTATTGTTGTGCACTGTCTTACACCTCTTGGTGCTGGAGATTGCCATTGTCTGCCTCTATATGATCCTTGAGATTGTCCTCTGCCCCTTGTGCCTGTATCTACCTCTTTGGGGCTTGTCCGTGGCTGGAAAGGACCAGTTTTTGAAGGCCAATTTCTGCTAAAGCGTGGTGGTTGTACCTGTAGAAAAGCTTTGACAGTTTGCATAGATTTAGCTTTTTCTTCCATTTTCCGTAGTATCTCCTCAGCATTAGTACCAAATAATACATCCTTTTGTAAAGGAGCATCTAGTAGTTTAGCTTTAACATGATCAGGCAAGGTTTGTTCCCTAAGCCAGGCATGTCTACGAATGACTGATCCTGTAACAGCAGCTCTACTTGAGGCCTCTAGAGCATCATAGCCACATTGTAAGGTGTTTACCCACTTGTTCTGCACTATGCATCATATCCTGCAACTCCTTCAAATCTGGTTGTTCAGGTTGTGACATTTTATTCCTTAATTGTGATAACAGAAACTGCTGATATTTAAGCATATGGAACTGACCATTTAAGGCCCTCATGGCTAGGGTGGCCGAGGTATATACCTTTTTCCCCACCTTTCTAAGGATCTTGACTCTTTCGGAAGGTAATGGATTCTTAGCAGTAGAGGCCTTCATTCCCTTGGGGCCTTGGGAAATGGTTTCAGGGTCAGCATTATGGCTTTTGTAAAGAAATTGGTGTGAGTTAGGAACTCTGTAGTACCTATCAGGCTTGACTGGGGCAGGAGGCAGGGAATCCGGATTAAGGCAAGCCTCCGAGTAAACATCATCAAGTATGTCCAAGACAGGAGGATTGGCCAGAGGTCTGTGCTGAGGTAGCAAAAGAAATTCCCTAAGCCTTTTCTTGGAATCTGAAAAATCTTGGCCTTCCCAATGGAAGTGTTCCCTCAAGGTATGCAAGGTTTCCCCGAAAGAAAAATCCTCTTGGGGGGATACAGAAGGAATGGACTGCTCTGCATCAGAATCTTCAAAAGGGGAGTAAGTGTTCCTCTTCATCAGAATGTTCTGAAATAATGGAGCCCTGATCAGAAGAGGAGAATCTTCCTCCACTCTGGGTCTCTTGTCCGGAGGGTTGGGAACCCTGATAAGAGTAATTAAATCCTCAGCCATTTTGAGCATCTGCTTTTTAGGCATGGGACCTGGAGATGGGCCCTGTGCAACAGGCCTCTTGGAATGCATGGCTGATTTAGACTTAGTAAAGGCCTTTATGGAAAAGGAAGATGAAGGTCTGAAGACACCATGGGTGGAAGTGGACCTGTCCACATTAAGAGGCTCAACACTCACAGTGGCCGTAGCTGTAGTCAGGGTATGGGCCGAGGAACCTGCGGTCTCGGTTACAGAAGACACCGCCACAGAAGTGTCGTCGGTAGTCAGGGGCTGCGTAGGTGCCTCGCTGAGAACCGGACCACGTGTAGCCGGTTTTGGCATGGTGTCGGTGGAGACCGCGGACCTTGCGTTTTTTGGACAAAACAGTAGTCGGAGTCTCCGATGACATTTTATAATTAAAAGCTTTACCAAAAAAGTGCTGGGCGAACTCTGCCCGACGCTTAATAGTGCATTTATTGAAAGTAGCACAAAAGCGACAGCCCGAGACGTTGTGGTCTGGGCCTAAACAAGGTATACAGAGGGAATGGAAATCCTTATGCGGTATTTGCTTCCAACAAGAAATACAATTGTTAACTTTGTCTGACATCAGTCTGAGGCAAGAAAAGTTTCCCCAACGGGGTACTTAGCTTTAAAGAAGACTTCGGTTTCCAAATATGCTTCTGCTTCGGGCACCGTGCGGCAAAAAAGACTGAAGAAAATGGCGTCGGCTGTGTCTTATGTACCCCTGTCGCACTGACGTCAGGAAAGAAAGCGACAACAACCGACGCCGGACCTAGACTTTGGAATTCAGCCAACCGAGGACCCACCTGACGGCAGGAGAACCCATCTGTTATGACTGCAGCTGTATGCACGATGAACATCATACTGGCTATATTTATTTAGCCAATAATGCCTTTGACACAATCCCCCATTCAGGTATCATAAGAGAAAATCTCCCATATGAGGATTAACCCATACATTACTAGATGGGTAGCTAACTGCCTCACCAACAGAATGTACACTGTCACAGTTGTGGAGTCCACCTCCACCAGTAGACCAGTTACCAGTGGAGTACCACAAGGATCTGTGATGGGCCCTCTACTGTTTGCAAACTATTTCTCTTAAGTCCAGGTGAAGGTAGCTGGCCTGTGGCTTACCAAGTTTGCAAATGGCTGTCAATTGGGCATAATCATACAGAGTCCCCCAACGATGTTAACATATTACAGAAAGGGATGACAGACAAATGACTGGTGTCAAAGTCACGGACTGAAACTTAACACAAAAACTTGCCTTGCTGTCCCCTTTGGCAAAGACGTACCCCTGCTAATTATGATATACATAACATCCCTCTAAGGGTCTATGCTCAAACTCAATGGTACGAGTCTTTGGAACATATGTTGATAGCAATCTAAACTTCAATCACTATGTGTCCATAGTGGTAAGACATGCATTCTACACTGTGCACCTCATAAACAGGGGCATCACATCCAACACCAGGCTGCTCACAGCTCTGCTGTACTCGACCCTTATCAGACCACTAATTGAGCACAATTCTCCCTTCTATATGTACCTCACCAACCACCTGCATCAACTGGAGAAACCAAAGAGGTTTCTGACCTGGAGAATCCAGGGCCTCCAAACCATGACACACAAGGAAAGGCTAATACTCAGTATCATACATGCTGCTGAGAGGTGACCTGTGCCTAACTTACACAGCAGTCTCAGATCCTGCCCTACTGGAAATGCTGGACATCCACAAATCACATTGAACAAGAATAACTTGCTTCAGGGATTTCAACCTAGTGTACGTGCTGGACAGACAGATACATCTCCCAGTGACTGCTTCTCCTCGGGAACAGGCTCCCACTGCATGTGAAGTAATGCTCCTCAATGACCCTATTCAAGTGCAACCTTGGCAACGGAATGGGTGACTGTAAATTATTCCCAGGGGTGGCACCTATGCTCATCATGGACAGGGGCAGTTGGCACTGATCACAAAACTGCTCTAACAATGAACATCTAACTATGCTCAATAAGGGTACTTGGGTTTTTGCATGGCTAGACTTGTAAAGGCCCTATGGCCATTCGCCTAGTAAACTCCTATTAGCCTATTAAGCCATGAACCTATGCAGGCCTCCCAACAGCTTCTTTCCTACATCCAGTGCTGATGTCATCCACTATAAGTTGTTCTGCAGCCTTGTAAAAGTCAGACTTGTACCGTGGTGCTTGTGTAAAGTACTGAGCTCTGTAGTCTGTATACTTAGGTAGGTATTCTGTTCTCACTGCAGTCAAGTGTGTGTGTGTGTGTGTCCACTTGCTTGTCATTAGAGAGAGCCTTTTATACCAGCATGTGGGACACAACTACTATATTCTCCTCACCAGACACTACTGATGTCATAAGCTAAAAAGTGTTGTCTGAGACAGTCCAGGTCGGACTTGAGCTGTGACGCTTGCCTTAAATACAGAGTTCTGTAGTCAGTGTACTTAGGCATGGGCTCTGTTCTCACTGCAGTCAACCGGGGCGTGTGTGTGTGTTTATGTGTATGCACTTGCTTGACATTACAGAGAGCCTTTTACACCAGCATGTTGGACACTGTCATTACCATAATCTCCTCACCAAACACTGCTGATGCCATCGGCTATATCTGATTTGTGGACATGCACCATTCCCACTAAGGCAGGGTCAGAGACTGGCCTAGAGACCAGGTAGAAGTTACCTCACCCTATATGATCCAGATTACAGTAACATAACTTTCAGTCTATCCACATACGTCATAGCATGGCATGGTTTGTAGGCCCTGTGTTTGCTTGGTGAGAAACCCTTGTGGGATCTCCACCTGCTTGGTGTGTCTGGTGAGGTACATACGAAACAGAGCATTACACTCTATTACTGTTCTGATGAGGTTTGAGTTTAGTGCTGTAATATAATCCTCAGATCTGAATATGATGGTGTGACATATGATGTGCACAACATAGGCTTTCAATACCAGTGTTGATACTTGGTGGTCAAAGTTCAGATTGCTATCTACGTGTGTTCCCAGTGCCTGCATCATTGGGTTTCGGCACAGCGGAACTGTTGTCAATGCTGTAATTAGTAGGGAATTCCTCTTTGCAGAAGAACAAAATAAAGATACATTTTTGCATTTATTTGCAGACTGTGTGGTTTTGTCATAAATCATTTATCTGTGTTAGCTCCTCCTGTAGTATGTTATCATCATAGGTGGACTCAATGATTGCACCCAGTATGCAAGAATCAGCAAATGTAGTAAGCCAAAGGTCGTACAGTTCAGCCTGAACTGTTCAGAAATAGACGAAACAGTAAAGGGCCAAGCACAGACCTCCGGGGTATGCCAATAGTAACAGCTCTACTGGTGCAGGTTGATTCACATACTTTCACAGTATGTGTTCTGTCAGTGAGCCAACTGTTTACCCATCTACTGATGTAAGGGATAATCCCTACCTGAGTGAGTTTCTCAATGATACCTGCTTGGGGGATTATGTCCAAACCCTAGACCAGATCAGGATAGTCAGTATGCACTTTATTACCTTAATCCAGGCCTATAACACAAAATCAATGGGCTGTGACAGCATCAGAGATCACCTACTGCGTGACTCAGAACATGCACCTTCTTGACATGGCTGAATACACACTTCAACACACCCTCTACATAGACTATGTTCGTGTAGAAGAGTGTACATTCACATGCATCCATGTGAGTTGGGGGGGGTACAGCACCTGATGCATACATGTACAGACACATCCTGACTCTCGTCATCTGTGAAAGAGACCAACATGTCATCATGGACCATTTACTACATGGACACAGGTAATATCATAGCTGTGTGCAACAGAACTGTAGTAGTTAATGCTACATCACCTCTGCTACATCTGTCAGATGTCCTCAAAGAGGCCATCGAGGGCATGCATGAAGACAACAGTATCATCCTTTTGAACTTGACAAGCCCAAGGCATATGACACAAATGCACACTGAAATATTCACTCAACACAGTCTTATGTAGCCATAAACACCTATCTCACCAAGTAGGGAGACCACTTGATAACATATGTGGCATCTAAATATGTTGATATGTGTTATGTAAACTATATCTCAGGTCCAATGATCAGGTCCGTACATCAGGGCTGTCTGGTAGGCCCTTTCTTGTCCATTATTTAAGTCACAAAGATAACAAATGTGTCCAAACAACTGTCTGAAGGACTACAGATTGTAGGCAATCATTGACTCCAACTGTGATATTAGTATAATACAGACAGTATCAACACACTGCGGTGGTGGTGCTGCGGTAAGCATTGTCACCTCACAGTAAGACGCTGTCCGGTTCGATTCTCAGCTAGAGTGTCTTCTGTGTGGAGACATGCGTGAATGGGCGTACCTTTGTTGAAAGTTGTGCGTCAGGGCTGGCAACTCCGCACGTAAAAATCTACTGCCAATCATTAGCGGACCGGAGTTCTGCTGTGGCGATCCCTAACCGGGAAAAGCCGAAAGACACAACAACAACAGACAGTATCAACACACACAAAAGATTGCCGCCACAGCCATAACAACACCTGCAATGGGACAGAAAAATTGGGGGGATTTGTTATGTCAGGAAAACAAATGCACAACCCAAGTATAACGTAGACATCACACCCTATAATCAGACCAATAGATATATTACCTGTGTGTTGGGGTAGATGGTATGTGAAAAGTACACCAGCATGTGGCCACAGTGCTGACTACTTCCTTATATGTAATGCAATTACTGAGTATGTGAAGGACATCCACATCACAGGCCATAATACCTCCATAGCTCACAGCCTTCATCACATCAATAAGTGAGTACAATGCACTCTTCTTCATGTACATCATACCAATAACTGATTACAATGCACTTTTCCTCTTGTACCTCACTACATACCTTCCAGTGATGTGTAACTGAAGTGTACTAACTTTGCCAAGGTGAGCTGTCACAAATTTTAGTAGCCATACCTAGGTATTCTTTTTGTGGCATAAATATTACTGTCTTTTACAGTGCAGATATGTCAAAATAATTGTACAAGTGTGTTGGTGCAGAACCCTTTCTGACCACTCTAAATCACATATGTTATGTCAGACACATGGGATTACTGTTGGTATTATTCTGATATTGTCCATGATTGTGTGTGCTTCTTTTGATGTTGTCCGTGAGTCTTTATCTATGTCCTACTTGCTGGAGACCTCTGTTGAGATGAAACTCATATTCAGGCAATTCAGTTTGCACAGCTCCACAACATGCAACCTACACGATTTACATATAACATCCCTGATAGATGTCCTATTCATTGTTCATGTAAGAATGCTCATCTCACACAGACATCTTCCCCATTGTTATGTCACCTTGTTTGACAGTCACATAATACACATTTTCACTGTGCAGTCCCTACTGTACCATACTGATATGTGATTGGTGCTGTTGCTACAACTGTCTTCCACTGACATGCCGTCATGTGCTGTACATTAAGGTTGCTGTCCTCTTTCCTTGTGTTCACTCCTACAATTCATCTTTGTTTCCCTATTGAATACACACACTTCCCGAGTGCTTATTTTGTATGGCAGTCCATGTACCCTTACAGATTATTTACACAACATCAGGGCAGAATGCCAGGAATGGGCATCAACAATACTCTGCAATGTATACACTGTCCTGTACTGTGTTTGGACCATATACATATCATACCTCTCCACTGTCCAGATTTTAGCAGTATGTCCAGACTTTTGCCTTATTTCTTTTGGTCTGTTCCTTATAAAAATTATGGTTTTCTGACATATCACTGAGATGATCTCAGAACTGATGTCACTAAATAAATACAAACATTTTGAGTTTCAGACTTCAAATCCTTCAGAAAATGTATCTTAACACAAACCTCTTGTTATTCTAGCACATTTCTAACATGCAAATATGTAGAATCCGTCACTATTTCTGGGTCATTGTCCCCACATTATGTTGGGTTTTGTCCAGATGTCTTGCATTAAGAGATTGAGAGCTATGAAAACTTATATATGTTAAGCCCTCGTGATCACTGTGTTATTCTGCACAAACACGGTAACAGACTTTGCTCTGCTGTAAACAGGATGGACATCCATCAAAGACCAGTTCCCAACATGGAAAATGACTAGGAAGATGAAAAAACTATCCCAACAACGACCAGGAACACACTGACTTTATTGACCACAATAAGTTCCTTAGACTAATCGCTTTTGCCAGTAATTGGCATCAGAGTCAAAGGAAACATAATGATACAGTAGAATAAATAGTTAAAACAACCAAACAATCAAGTAATCAACCAATCATCAGCAATGTAATAATACATTGCAGTTTGAAACAATGGGCTGCTAAAATTGTCTAGGATTTTATTTAGATAAAAGACATTTTTTTTGGTTTTTCAGTTTAATGAAGTTTAGCAGCATTTCCTGTTTCCATTGTTATTCACTTATTTTCCACATCTAAGTGTTTTTAACCTCTAGGGAGCTTCTTTTAAAGTATTACCATATGTTTATTTTATTTTTAACAATTGTATGGTTATGACACCCTGTGAAAATGTTTACATTACACTAGGTATTACACATATTGTAAAAGTAGAAGTTATGTACTCACCATAACGTTCCATCTGAGTAGGTACTTCATTTGTCTGCAACCTGTGGGTCTCTGATCCGACCTTGGATCTGGCCGGCAGCTTTCCAAGCTTCAAGATCCGAGCTCCTAGCTCCTCCCCTCTACCCACAATCCCCTGTCACCACCACACTACCTCAGATCGGTTTTGCTGTATCACCTGAAAAACCTGTAATAAACAGGTTCAGATATTCTCAAGAATCATAAAAGATCCTTGAAACCCGATACAGGTTAGGGGGATGGCAGGGGGGGATGGTTGCAGACAAATGAAGTACCTACTCAGATGGAACGTTATGGTGAGTACATAACTTCTAAATCTGAAGTAGTTACTTAATTTGTTCTGCAACCTGTGGGACAGAGTCCCCAGCTACCTAAACCAAGAAACCTGGGTGGTCTATGGAAGGATATTCCGAAGCACCGCGGAGCCAAAGGACGCCCTGCTTCTAGATATCATGTCCAGCTTATAATGAGAAATAAACGTATGAGCAGAAGACCAAGTGGCTGCTGAACATATGTTGTCCAATGGCATCCTGTACCAGAAGGCTGCAGAAGTTGCGATGGACCGTGTGGAATGTGCACGAATTTTAAATGGGGTTGTTTTTCCCGATGCCTTATAAGCCTGAGAAATACATTGACAAATCCAATTAGCCAGTGTCACTTTGGATATAGGTTTTCCCATGGATGAAGGAGCAAATGACACAAACAGTTGATCAGCCTTACGAACGTCTTTGGTCCTGTGCAGGTAAAAACGCAACTGTCTATGTACATCTAGTGTATGCAACATGTATTCTCCCTTATTTTGAAAATTTTTGAAAAACACTGGCAGATTGATAGTCTGATTGATATTTGCCACAGATGCCACTTTTGGTAAAAAAAGACGGGTTAGTCCTGAGAGACACTCTTGTCATTGTGAAAAATAAGATAGGGAGGTTTCATGCACAAAGCTTGGACCTCTGAAACCCTTTTAGCAGAAGTTATGGCTACCAAGAATGCTGTTTTCCAGGACAGAAAATTAAGGGGTACTGAAGCTGCAGGTTCAAAAGGAGGTTTCATTAAGGCTTGCAGAACAAAGGTTAAGTCCCAAGGGGGAGTCACAGATTTCACCGGTGTCTTGAGAAGGAAAACACCGTGCAAGAATGTCTTACACAATTTTGTAGATGCTAGAGATCCTAATCAGTCTCCCACATGAAAATGGGATATTGCTGCCAACTGTACTTTTACTGTTGATGCACTGGCCCCTTGTTCAAATATCATGGACAAAAAATCCAAGACTGTAGGAATTGGAACAGTAAAAGGGTTGAGACCCTGGCTGTTAGCCCAGATAGAAAATCGTTTCCACTTGCTATTATAGATTTTCCTGGTGGACGGTTTATGAGCCGCTACCAGAATAGTTTTCACTGGTGACGAGATACCGGGAGTCCTTGCCATTAGTGGAACTGGATCAACAAAGCATGAGCTTGAGGTTTACCAGGTTTGGTGTTGGGCACCCGTTGGAGTGCGATATCAGATCTGGAATGGGATCCAGGATTAAAGGGGGGAGAGACTGTGAGACCGCAGGTATGGAAACCAGATTTGACGAGGCCAGAATGGGGCTATGAGGATAATTTTGCTCCCCAACCGTGCAGCTTTCTGAATGAACTTCGCCATGAGCAGAAGCGGGGGGTAAAGCATAGAGTAGACCGGGAGGCCAAGCATGAATCAGAGCGTCTCTGGGGCTCCCCCCTTCTGGGGGAAGAATTGCAAAGAACTCGCTGCATTTTGTGTTTTGGGGGGTAGCAAAAAGACTGCTGCGAGGCCAACCCCACTTGTAGAAAATTTCCTTCGCAACTTTCGGATTGAGAGACCACTCGTAAGGACTGAGAATTACTCGACTCAATTTGTCCGCCAGAATGTTGGATCGTCCCGGAATATGAGTTGCTATCAGAAAGCGGTTGGTGGATATCGCCCATTCCCAAACTCTCATGGCTTCTCGACAAAGGGGGTAGGATCTGGTTCCCCCTTGTTTGTTTATATACCAGACCACTGACATATTGTCTGTCTGTATTGCAATCGTTCCTAGAGGTAGAAGGTCTTGGAGAACCTGCAGTGCTAGAAGCACCGCCCTCATCTCCAGAACATTTATGTGCAAGGCGGTCTCCGACAAGGTCCACGTACCTTGGACGTTTCTGCCCAAACAATGCCCCCCCCCACCCTAGGCGAGAAGCATCCGTGGTTAACGTGGCCTGGGGAGGGGGAATCACAAAGGGTCTCCCTTGCCTGAGTTCTGGGGAGTGAAGCCACCAAAGGAGGGATTCCCTGCAAACCCTGCTCAGGGGGATGGGAGTGTTCAATGGGTGGAGTAACAGTGACCATTGAACTTGGAGTGTCCACTGTAATACACGCATCCTTAGGCGAGCATGGAGAGAGAGGCCGATAGCCACTGCCATCGAGCCTAGTGCTCTCAGGACTAACTCCGCCGGTGGAGCTTTGGTGCGAAGAAGAGCCAAAACTTGGAGTGAGAGGCTGGACAGCCTGTCCGAGGTCAAGAAGGCCCGAGAAGATCGGGAATCTAGCCTGGCTCCTATGAAATCTAATGATTGCACAGGATGACTTCGGTATGTTGACAAATGCCCAAGCTGTCGGCAAGAGACAGAACATAGTCCCTCGCGGTACAAAGTTGATGCCTTTTGGTTGCTGTGAGGAGCCAGTCGTCTCGGTATGGAAAGACCCTTATGCCCTGAAGCCTCAGGTGGGCCGCAACCACTGCCATGACTTTGGTGAACACCCTGGGGGCTGAGGTGAGTCCGAACGGAAGGACCCTGAACTGGTAATAACTGGCCCCTAGCCGGAAGTGGAGGAACCTCCTGGACCGTCTGTCCATTAGAATGTGGTAGTACGCGTCCTTGAGGTCTATAGAGCACATCCAGTCGTTCTCCTGCATTAAGGGGAGAATAGATTGTAGAGTGACCATCCGGAACTTTTCTTTGGGGACAAACATGTTCAGGGTGGACAAGTCTTGAATGGGCCTGAGGTCTCCCGTCTTTTTCGGCACTAAAAAGAACCTTGAGTAGTAGCCCGATCCGGATTGGTCTGGGGGGACCCGCTGGATGGCTCTTTTTCCTAACAAATTTGAAATCTCTACGGTCGCCGCCTCTCTCTGATTGGGTGGGACATCGGGGAGGCGACCACCTGAGGGAGGGCGAAATAGGAAGGGAATTTTGTAGCCTCTGGATATAATTCGGAGCACCCATCGATCGTTCGTGATGGACTCCCACATTGACAGGTGCTTCATTAAACGCCCCCCGACTGCCTCCAGAGCTGGACAGTCGGGTAAGCCCTCAGGGCTGCTGCGCGGGTCTCTCGGAGAAAGGCTCTCTAGACCCGAAGTTACACGGTCCCCCCCCCTCTGCCTCTGGGCCAGCGTCCACCCTGCCCCCCTCTGCCTCTGGAGGGAGCGGAGTCCGAAGCTGGATAGGATTGCTGAGACTTGCGGAACCACAGCTTCTTTTGCCCCCTCTGATTCCTTGAAAAGGAATGTTGGGGGCTCGAGAAGCGGACTCCGACGGCAGACAGCGTCTTCCCGTCCTTCTCGCTTTGGACTAGTGTATCGCGTACGGTCTTGCCAAAAAGCGAAGAGCCGTCAAAGGGTGCGTTCGCGAAGGACGCCTTGAAAGGTTCTGCGAAATTACAAAGGCGGAGCCAGGCGTGGCATCGCAAGACAACACCTGCCCCGCTGGCCCTTGCGGCTCCCTCCGTAGCATAAGACAGTAGCCATATGGACGTATTTGAAATGGACTTGAGAGTGGCCATACGAGTCGAGAACACGGTTTTGTCCTTGACCGACATGGACTCTGGTGGAGCTGCAGTGTATTCCTTGATCAAATCCCATTGCAGCCTGATGACATGCGCCATATAATTCAGCGCCCTCACAGAGAAGGTTGCTGAAGCAAAGGTCCACTTCCCTATACGGTCCAGCGCCCGGGACTCCTTGTCCGGCGGGTGGACCATGGAGCTCTCCTGGGAGAGTTCTCTCTTAGTGGCAGCAGCCACCAATATGGCATCAACTGGAGACCCTTTGGCCCAAGCCTGCCTATCTGAAGGGGGCTAAGGATTTTATCCAGCCGGCGTGGGATAGGCTCCACGGTGTCGGGTTTTTGCCAAGCCCTGGTAGTCAGGAGATCTACCAGGGGATCTGCCGGTGGGGACACCCAGGAGGTAGATGGGCCCGCTTCAAACACCTCCAGAAATACGGACTCATCCGAGGAAGGTTTTTGGGCAGACCACCCCCCCCTAATACACAACATTTCCA
The DNA here is from genome assembly GCF_019279795.1 of Protopterus annectens. Taxonomy (NCBI): domain Eukaryota; kingdom Metazoa; phylum Chordata; order Ceratodontiformes; family Protopteridae; genus Protopterus; species Protopterus annectens. The sequence continues at coordinate 1,221,321,471 of NC_056745.1, forward strand.
TGATGTCTCCAAAGGAGACATCCTCGGGGGTGACCTTGGGGATCCTTCCCTTTCCTCTAAGTCCGTATCTGTGGTGACGGACTCGGGGGAGTCAATGTGCCTCCTTTTACACGTCCATTTACGAGGCACCTCCTCTGTGGGACTATCAGAAGAGGGCTCATCAACGGCCTCTTGTTCCTCCGAGGGAACCAACTGGAGGGTCTGAGCAGGCTGTGTCCCGATGGAAGGATGATAGAAGGTAGACTCGTATGCAGTGAGGGAGTGGAAGGATCCAAAGCCCGAGTCAGGGACCTGGAAGACCTCGACAGTACCCTCTCCACTACCTTGAACGCCGAGGGAGAACTACTCTCTTCCGGCCCTGAGAGCAGTCTCCTCGGCTCCGAGATAGGGATCGGGGTCGGAGCCGAAGCCATCAGATCCGAAAGGGAGGTGCTCTCCGACATAGGAGGCGCCGAAGATGCACCCGCTCCCACGGATCCGGCCGCCCATGGCCCGAGCTCGGATACGAGATACTCGAGGTATGGTCGGTCGAGGCTTGGGCCACCGGCGCCGACAAAACCCCGGCTCCGAAAGGGCCTGGATCAGAAGACTCCAAAACCCGGATCCGGGTTGAAAAAGGAGAAATCGGGGCAAATATTAAAGCTGCACTCCCCCCCTGTGGGGGGGAGGCAGGAGCACCCCCATCTGCATTTGGGTCTGCAGAAACCGACGCATCATCCTGTCCATATCGGCGTCGGAGAGAGACCTAGTAGACCTAGAGGAGGTCGTAGAGGCGGGCCTGGAAGGCAGCCTTGACGACCTCGAGGGCGATAGGAGCTCCTCCTCCGGCTCCGGTGAGAAGGAAGGAGATCAGAGCTGAGAAGGAGAAGGTCCGGACACCCTCGGAGGCGATTTAATAGTCTTCGAAGGCGGAGCCGAGTGATGAGGCTCGGCTCGCCTCTTGTGTCTGTGCTTCTCCCTGTGCTTTTCCCTAGAAGGAGAAGACTGAACTTCCCTCGTGCTCAAGGCAGTAGTAGGAGGTTGAGTCCCAGCCCGAGTCGAGGGAATCAGGGGTGCCGAAGCTACCTGGGCAGCCTGCACCTTGGAGGGAGAGGAGGAAGAGGCTTCCTCCGGGGGAAGCCTGTTCCTCCTGTCCCTCACAGCCCGGGGGTTGAAGGCTGCGCAAATCTGGCAGTCTGAAGACAAATGGGCAACCCCCAGGCATATAACGCACTGAGTGTGGCCATCAGCTGGGGAAAGCGTATGGCCACACCCAGTGCACATTGAAAAAATAGCCTTATGGCCTTCGGCCATTTTCCTGACACACACACTCACACGCCCAAACACCTAGGGGAGGGTTAACTGAACAAAACGCAATCCCGAAAATAAAAAAGGGCAGAGAAACACTCTCAACACTCTTCTTTTTAACTTGTCAAAGTTTTAAGAAAATTTCAAGAAAAAAATTCACTTCCCTGCTACTAAGCTCAGGAGCTCTTCTCAAGATGCTTGTGATTCAAGCCACGGCAAAAATGATCTGAGGTAGTGTGGTGGTGACAAGGGATTGTGGGTAGAGGGGAGGAGCTAGGAGCTCGGATCTTGAAGCTTGGAAAGCTGCCGGTCGGATCCGAGACCACAGGTTGCAGAACAAATGAAGTAACTACTTCAGATTGTGTTTTTACTTGCTGAACATGAAATGATTTGCACTAGGCACTTTTCAATTGCTGGTTACTGCAATGTATTATTACATTGCTGATGATTGGTTGATTACTTGATTGTCTGATGGTTTTAACTATTTATACTACTGTATCATTATGTTTCCTTTGACTCTGAGGATGGATATCCATGTTGCTTTATGTGGTTTCCGGCCTGACAACACTGTTACCAGACACAAAAAAAGAAGTTATATACTCACCATAATGTTCCATCTGAGTTGTTGCTTTTCATTTGTCTTCAACCTGTGGGTAACCGGATCCAGCACGGATCAGACTTGGCTGCATATTCAGCATCTGATCCAAGCACCAAGATCCTCCCCTACCCATAATGCCCCTGCCTCCTTTCTCCCTTCAGATCGAGTTTGTTGCCTAACCTAGCATCCACACCCAACCCAACACCTTGTCCCATGCTAAATGTCTCCATAAGCAAGAAAGGGAGAGTAAAAGGCACCTTAGTGGTGACCACATCATCTACTCGCCAGACCACCACACAGTCTATGCAAGGCAGGGGGGAAGAGGGAGGGAACGGATGAAGAGAAATGAAGAGCAACTCAGATGGAACATTATGGTGAGTACATAACTTATCTGAAGTTGTTGTCTTCATTTTGTCTTCAACCTGTGGGACAGAGTCCCCAGCTACTAAACACCTGAGATGCCCTCATAGAAGGATATTCTGAAGCACGGTAGAGCCAAAGGATGCCCTGTTCCTGGATATGATGCCCAACGTATAATGAGAGATGAAGGTATGTGATGAAGCCCAAGTAGCCATAGAGCAGATGCCATCTAACGAAACTCTGGACCAAAAGGCCACTGAAGTAGCCATAGATCTAGTGGAATGTGCCTTCACGTGACCTGGTGGAGATAAACCCCTGGCAGAATACGCCAGTGTAATACACTGGGAAATCCAATGGGCAACAGTGACCTTCAATACTGGTTTCCCCAAAAAGGCTTTAGAGTAGGAAATGAAGAGCTGGTCAGACTTATGAAAGGATTTAGTCATGTGCGGGTAAAAATGCAACAGTCTGTGCACATCCAACAAATGCAATTTGTATTTGCCCTTATTTTGAAAATTTGGGAAAAAGACCAGTAGATAAATCACCTGATTAACACTGGACTCTGAAACTACCTTAGGAAGAAAGGATAGATTAGTATGCAAGGATACTCTATCTTTATGAAAAATCATATAAGGAGGCTCGACCAACAAAGCTTGAAGCTCCGAAACCCTCCACAGCAACCAAGAAGGCCGTCTTTCAGGACAAAACTTGCAGGTCTACAGAGGCTGCAGGCTCAAAGGGGAAGAAAACTAGAGCCTGCAGAACTAATATAAGATCCCATGGCGGTGTAGGCTCCTTCATCAGGGGTCGAAGAAGAAAGGTGCCTTTTGCAAAGCTTAGAAGATGCTAAGGAAGCCATGTTATCACCTACATGAAAATCAGAAATCGCTGCTGACTGGACCTTGACCGTAAAAGAACTGGAACCTTGCTGAAAGATCCCTGCCAAAATTCTAAAACCGCAGATACCAGGGCAGTAGCAATGAAAGGATCTAGTGCACACAGATTGAAAACCATCTCCATTTGCTGGAGTACACCCTTCTGGTAGAAGACTTACGAGCTGCCACCAGGATCCTTTTGACAGGTGAGGATAAACCGGGATTCCTGACTATCATGGTAACTGGAGCAGCCAAGCAGTGAGCTTCAGAGTGTCCAGGTCTGGATGGGGAATCCCTGAAGGATGAGAAATAAGATCCAGAACTGGATCCAATGCCTATGGTGGAGCCAGCAGGTGAGACCACAGAGAGGGGAACCAGACTTGTCAAGGTCAGAATGGGGCAATGAGGATAACTAAGCTCCCCAGCCTGTGAGCTTTCTGAATGAATTTTGGTATTAATGGAAGAGGAGGATAAGCATACAGAAGGCTGGGGGGGAGGGCAAGCATGAATCAGAGCGTCTCTGGGAGCTTCTCCCAGTGGGGTCACAGCAAAGAAACGCTGCATTTCGCATTGGAAGGAGAGGTGAAGAGATCATAGCAAGGATGACCCCCACTTGAGAAAGCTCGGTTTCGCTACTGAAGGATTCAGAGACCACTCGTAAGGCATCAGAATAGACCTGAGCCTGTCCACCAGAATGTTGGAACTCCCTGGAATGTGCGTTGCCACCAGAAAATGGCCAGTGGAGATCGCCCACTCCCGCACTCTCATGGCTTCGTGACATAGGAGATAAGACCTGGTTTCCACCTGCTTGTTGATGTACCAGACCATAGACATATTGTCCGTCTGGAAAGCAATCATCCTTGGGGGAAGATGGACATGGAGAGCCTGCAACGCTAGAAGCACCGCCCTCATCTCCAGGACACTGATATGCAATCTCGTCTCGTAGGGGGACAACGTGCCCTGGACTGTCCTTCCCGAGCAGTGCCCTCCCCAGCGGGGAGGCATCCATGGTCACTGTGGCGGAGTGGGAAGGCGGAAGAAAAGAGCGACCCTGAACAAGATCCAGAGAATGAATCAACCACAGAAGAGAGTCCCTGCACACCCGAGAGACTCGAATGTGGTGTGACAATGGGAGATCTAACATGGACCATTGAGTCGCGAGGGTCCACTGAAGAACCCGCATAAGAAAACATGCCATGGGTAAAAGACTGATTGTGGCCGCCATGGACCCCAACAATCTTAATACTATTTCCGCTGTTGGTGACCGAGCTTGAAGAATACAAAGGACATGTAGCTTCAGAGACTGTATTCTCTCAGAGGTAAGAAAGACTTTGGTTTGAATCGTGTCCAATCCAGCCCCAATGAAGTCTAATACTTGAACCGGGGCCAGTGACGACTTGCTGAGATTGATGGCAACATCCAACCACTGGGCTAAGAAAAGACAGGAATCCCTCACTTGGCAAAACTGATGCATGGAAGGTGTAACTAGGAGCCAATCATCCACGTAGAGGAAGACCTGTATACCCTGGTGTCTCAGGTGATCCGCTACCACTGCCATCACTTTGATGAATAATCTGGGGGCTGTGGTGAGACCAAAGGGTAGCACTCTGAACTGGTAATGACTGGCTCCCAGCCGGAAGTGGAGAAACCTCCGACAGCACCTGTCCTTTTTGATGTGGTAGTACACATCTTGAAATTCAATCAAGCACATCCAATCGCTCTCCTGCAGGAAGGGCTGGACAGATTGCAGGGTGACCATCCAGAATTTCATCTTGGCCACTGACAGGTTCAAGATGAGAGATCCAGAATGGGTCTTAAGTCTCCCGTCTTCTTTGCACCAAAAAGAACCTGGAATAAATGCCTAATCTGGACTGGTCTGGGGGGACAGGTTGGATGACTTGCTTTTCTAGCGACTTTGCAAATTCCCAATGCTGTATCCTCCCTTTGTGTAGGTGGAATGTCCAGGAGGTGTCTGGGTGGTGGAGTTGGCTTGAGAAAGGGGACTGAATAGCCTTGGAATATAATTTGCAACACCCAACGATCTTCCATGATGAACTCCCAGGTCGTTGGGTGTAGTGAGAGGTGATCCCCGACTGCCTCCAGAGATGAGCAGCTGGGCAACCCTTCAGGCTTGCTGCGCAGGTCTCTCCTAGAAAGGCTCTAGAGACCCTTGATTTCTCAGACCCCCTCTGCCTCTAAGAAGGCATCTATTAAATCTCCCTCTGCCCCTGGGGGAAGGCGAGTCCTGAGTGTCCTGGGAATAGCTCTGAGATTTCCAGAACCACATCATTTTGGCCCCTCGCGGATTCCTAGAGAAGGTTCATTGAGGGGCCGAAAAGTGGATCCCGATGGCAGACAGAGTTTTCTAGTCCTTCTCACTCTGAATTAAGGTGTCACATACCGACTTCCCAAAAAGGGTGGAACTGTCGTATGGGGAATTTGTAAAAGGCACCTTAAAGGGTTTCAAAACCGCAGAGCCGGAGCCAGGCATGGCACCTGATGGCAATGCCTGTACTGGCAGCTCTAGCAGTGCCCTCGGTTGGATGGGAGAGGAGACGTACAGAGGTGTTAGCGATAAATTTCAGTGTGGCCATTCGAGAGGAGAACACTTTGTCTTCCACTGACATGGTCCCAGGGGTAGACTCTTGGCTAGGTCTTGCTGCAGCATAATCACATGTGCCAAATAATTCAGCAAATGCACAGAAACCTCCGCTGAAGCATACACCTACTTCCCAAAATGGTCCATCATCCTGGACTCTCGGTCAGGTGGATGAACTGTTGAGCTCTCCTGAGCTAGCTCCTTCTTCGTGGCAGCTGCCACCACCATGGCATTACCCAAGGATCCCTTGGTCCAACAGGTCCTGTCCATAGGGGCACTCAACATTTTGTCCATTAGTTTGGGAAAGGGATCCACTGTGTCCGGTTCCTTCCACTCCCGAGATGGAATAAGATCCACCAAAGGATCCATGGGAGGGTGCACCCAGGAAGTAGAGGGTCCTATGCCAAATGCCTCCAGGAGGAACACCAATTTTTCCAGGTTAGGTTTTTGGGCAGACCACCCCCTACGCTGGCATAGGATTTCCATGATGTCTCCAAAGGAGACATCCTCAGGGGGTGACCGGGGGGAAACTTCCCCTTCCTCCAAATCGGTGTGTTCCATGAGGGACTCTGGTGGGGAGTCCAAGTGCCTCCTTTTGCACATAAGTTTGCGAGGAACCTCCTCAGTGGGGGTTTCTGGGGAGGACTTGCCAATGTCTCTCTGTTCCCAAGTGGAAGCACACTGGGGCAAAGAGGTGGCAGGCTGTCCCTGAGATGGTAGAATGGCCGGGTCCATGTCAAAAACAAAGGGAGCTGGGGTGGACTCCGAAGACGAGATTGTCAAGGGTCTTGATGGGATCAAGAGGACCCTCTCCACCATGTCAAAGGCCGAAGGGGAAAGGACCTCCTGAGAAAGGACAACAGAAGGAGCCATATCTGACCCAATGGGGGAGTCAGAGCCGAGCCTCCAGGCACTGAGATTCCAAGGGGAGGCTCTGCTCAGAAAAACGTAGAGCCAACACCATCCCCTCAGATCTGGTGTCGAGGTTACGGCTCCGACAGCTAGATGGATCCAATCTGACCTGCTCAAGGTCATGACTGGCTTCAAGGTACAAGGTACCATTGGAGGCAACCCTTTGACATTGAAATGTCCTCGGATCAAAGGGGCGTTCGGATCTGAGGAGGAGTAATGGAGATGAACAGAGACTGCATGCCTCCCGCTCCAGAGGGAGAGGGGGCAGGAAAGGCTCCCATCTGTATCTGAGTGCTGATAAACTTCCGCATCATCCTATCCATCTCCGCATCGGTAAGACTGCAGGTGGAGCAGGAAGAGGAAGCCATAGACACTGGCCTAGAGGGGCGGTGAGGGGAAGCCTGTGCCGGCGACCGGGTCGGAAGCTCCTCCGGCTCTGGACAGAACAGAGGGGAACAGAGCTGGGGGAACTCCGTCCTCTGAGCCAACCTTACTTTTGCTGGAGGGCCCGCTGAGAACGAGCAATCTGGGGATCACTTCCTGGCCTTGTCCTTGAACTTAGAGGATTTAAATCTGTCCCCAGACCTCTTGATGGGAGGTTGAGTCCCAGATGGTAGGCGAGGCGAAATGGCCCTTCAAAATTAACTTATTCCTCCTGTCCATCAGTGCCCGGGGATTAAATCTGGCACAGATGGAACAGCACGTCTCCAAGTGGGCATCCCCAAGACATTCAATGCACAGAGTGTGGCCTTCAACTGGAGAGAGCTTGTGGCCACACTAAGTGCATTTTTGGAAGCCTGGTTTGGGGGTTCAGCCATACTCTCAACCAAAATGCTCAACACATGCTCAGAGACCATACACACACGGTTACAAGAAAATAGTTTTTTTTTTTTTTAAACCGACACAGAGAGCGTGAGGGGAGGTAGAAAATAGAAAAGGAGTGTCAAAAAGGTAGAAAAAGTCACTTACCCTAAAACAGTAGCATAGAGCATGGATTGCAATGTGGACATGAAGCGCAGCAAATGAGATGTGAAGGGAGGAAGGAGACAGGGGTATCATGGGTAGGGGAGGAGCTTGGAGCTCAGAGCAAATGCTGGATATGTAGCCGAGTCAGATCCATGCCGGATCCGGTAACTCACAGGATGAAGACCAAATGAAGACAACTTCAGATACTGTGTTTATTTATGTTTAAACATGGTATGCGGCACGAATACAGCTGACAGTCAGTTATCCGAAACGTCAATTATCCGAACCAGCCTTCCAAAGTTTTTGGGTACGAAAAATCATAAAGTCTAAATATGTAAAGATTATACGTTTTCACTTGAGCATGTTTTTTGAAGTTATAGCCAGCTCATGTATGAAAAATATTCTTTATTGTCCACTGGAATCGCAGACTGGCTGAAAACTGCTTAGAGAAAAAAAACAAGATTTTAGAAGTTTTTTATCCGGTTCAATTATATATTTGATTATCCGAATGTTTGATTATCCAAACTACCCTAGGTCCCAATTAGTTTGGATAATCGATTATCTACTGTATGTAATTAGCGCTGCTGTTCATTGAGCATCACCGCGCACATATGTAAACTCTATGTAGGCTTTGGGGGAAGCCTACACAGAGTTTACTGAATCCCAGTGTGCATGTTTACTGGAAAGGTGAGTACAATGAACATTTTTTTATCTTTTAAAGAAATTATTAAATTTTTTAAATTCATATAACTTAAATACAATATTTTTTACTTCCCATGCATCTCCTTTTTGAAAGAACAGATACATTTTACTCAGCTTACTACAGCTTTGCATACATGCCATCTTGTCTCTACAGTTGACTAGCTGGGAATGCAAGAACTGCTTTGGGGTTTGTTTTCAAAATACTAAAAGAAATCATCAAGAGAGCTGGAACTTGTATGCACGTTTCAATTTTAACCCATGATTATACATTATTTATGTCTATAATGGATAAAAGAATGGCAAAGGTGTTGCCAAAGCTGACAGATATGGATCAATGGTGATCCAGAGACAAGCAGAATGTCAGAAAATACCACTGTTGTTCGTGGGTCTTGATGTAGAGAAAGCATTCAACAGAGTAAGCTCGGAATTTATGAGTAGGGAAATGGTAGCATTTGCATTCCCTGATACAATAATAAGGTTAATCAGAAGGTTATATGAGGGACTGGAGGCAAAAATCAAAGTGGGACAGTTCCTCTCTGATAAGGTGTGTCTGAACAGAGGAACCAGGCTGGGGTGTCCTCTTTTCCCTTTGTCATATGCTTCACATTTAGAACCACTGGCAAAGAAAATAAGGGAATTAGAACTTCAAGGATAAAATTATATGGAAGACAATATTATTTTGTACCTTATAAAATCAGAAAAGAACATCTCTTTGCTATGGAACATTCTGAGAAAGTTTTATGGGATATAAAATTAATGAAGATAAAAAGTACAGTTGTGTACACTTACCATAAATGTAGATGCTCGAATTTATTCACTGTTGCAGTCATTACATTTGGGTAATCTGCTGGCAGGTTGCCATCAGTCGGCCTGATTAACAAAGTCTTGGGTCCTGCGTCGGTTGCTGTCCCTTCTTCCATGACGTCAGGTCGTCAGGGGTATAAAACATGCAGCCGATGCCATTACATCAGTTTTTCGTGCCCCCCAAATGGGGAGCCAACTATTTAAGTAATTAAAAACACAAAAAATATACCTCCAAGCAAAAGCAAATACACCAAAAAGGCTTTTAAACATAGTAAAGGAAAGAAGACATATAGTAAGAGCAAAAACAGGGGGTTGGAGGGAGGGTAACCAGGACTGCAACAGTGAATACACTCGAACATCTACATTTATGGTAAGTGGACACAACTGTACTATGTTCTTCATGTTTTCACTGTTGCTGTCATTACATTTGGGTAGATTCCCAAAGCTATGGTTGGGAGGATGGATTTATATAGCATTAGGACCAGCTATAAGGCCCTGCAGGACAGCAGAGGCAAAGTCAGCACTGGATTTAGAGAAGAAAGTTAAATGGTAATGTTTGGTGAATGTATGAACTGAGTTCCAGGTAGCAGCTTCTAGACTGTCTCTGGTAGGAACACCTCTGAGAAAAGCTGTAGAAGTAGATGCAGCCCTGGTGGAATGAGATCTATTCCCCTGGGGGGATAATTTTACCATGGTGCATATAGCATATAGCAGAAATTAATACAATGGCTTATCCATTTGGAAATAGTCTGCTTTGAAATAGCCTTTCCCTCTGCCCCTGCAGCAAATACCACCAGTAGTTGTTCAGATTTTCTTTGAGATTTTGTCCTGTTTAAGTAAGATCTAGGTTGTGTGTGTACATCCAATGAATGCAGAATCCGTTCCCCCTTGTTCTGTGGATTGGGAAAGAAAGTTGGCAAATAAATGGTCTGATTAACAGCCACACTGGATACCACCTTAGGCATGAAGGATGGATTGGTCCTGAGATAACCCTGTCCGCATGAAAAATAATGAAAGGCTCCACTGCCATAAGAGCCTGTAATTCGGAAATCCTTCTAGCTGAAGTGACTGCTAAAAGGAAAGATGTTTTGCAGGAGAGAAATTTTAAGTCTGCAGTAGCAGCTGGCTCGAAAGGAAGGAGAGTGAGTTTTTCCAATACAAAATTGAGGTCCCAGGCAGGGGTTGGAGCTCTCCTGGGTGGTCTTAACTTTTTGGCCCCTCTGAGATACTGCTTTAGCAGGGGATGAGAGAAGAGGGAAGGTTCTGTGTTGTAATGAGCTGAAATAGCTGAGGCATGGATTTTTATGGAAGAAAAGAACAGGGCCTTGTGAAACATCTCAGTTAAGTATTGTAAAATCTGAGGAATATTAGGCACTGTTGTGCTTATCCCTTGTGATTGATTCCAGGCACAGAATCTTTTCCATATGTCAGCATAAGAAAGATTTTCTAGTACTAGGCCTTCTTGCCTCCAAAATGACATTCAGCAAAGGTTTGCTGAGGGATGCCAAGGGTGAATTTGGGTTTTTAGCCACACTGCAAGATTCAAAGTTTGGAGATGAGTGTGCAGAATTTGGTTGTTCTGCTGAGACAGTAAGAAAGGTGTCTGAGGCAGGTGCCACGGTGAAAGATGTGACACATTGCGCAGGTGTGGGTACCAGTGTTGGCAAGGCCAGTCTGGAGCAATCAAAATCATTTTTGGCTTGTTCTGTTTGACTTTTAGTAGAACTTTGGAGAGCAGAGGCAGAGGAGGAAAGGCATAGACTGATAGGCTTTGCCAGCTGAATGATAGATCATCCACTTTCCAGGCATTTTTGTGATGAGTTCTTGTGCAGAATTTGTCCAACTGGCAGTTCTGGGGTGAGGCAAAAAGATCTATGTCTGGACTCCCCCATTTGAGTGTCAACATGTTGAAAATCCGTGGTTCCAGTTTCCATTCATGTGGGTCCATGAGATTTCTGCTTAGATCGTCTGCCAGAGTATTCAGCTTTCCTGGCAGGAATTGAGCTTGTAGTTGAATTTGATAGGTCAAGGCCGTGTTCCACAATGCCATGGCTAGTCTGCAAAGGGGGTAGGAGTGTGTACCCCCCTGCTTGTTTATGTACCACATAACTGTGGTGTTGTCTGTCTTTATCATTAATTGTCCTGGATGAAGGTAGTCCTTGAAGGCTGTCAGTGCATTCTGTACAGCTAGCATCTCTTTTTGATTGATATGAAGGTGCATTTGATTTGGGCTCCATTTGCCCTGAATGCACTTCCCTGCCATATGTGCCCCCCAAGCATAGTCTGATGCGTCTGTAGTTAGGGTTTGGGTGGCAGGGGGGGTGGAGAGAATGGCAGCCCCTCATTTTGGTGACAGGCCTCTGCCCACCATAGGAACTCTAGTTGCAGGCAAGGTATGATAAGAATCATTGTTTCCAGGCTGTGACAATGTTGACTCCATAAACTCTTTAAGTACCACTGAAGTTTCCTCATATGCAGTCTTGCATATGGAATTAGAAGAATGCAGGAGGCCATGAACCCCAAGGCTTCCAGAATTTGTCTTACAGATAGCAGGGTTTTTGTGGCCACATGTTTGAAGTAAGTCACCAAATGAATTTGCTTTTCTGGCATAAGGTAAGCCATCTGGGCAGTTGTATTCAAGCTTGCACCCAGGAATGTAATTTTTTGAGAGGGTACCAGTTGTGATTGCTTTTTGTTTATGGTGTACCCTAGACAAGTTAGAACCTTTTTTACAAACGCCAGATGGTTTTGAAGAATGTCCCTGTTTAATGCCTAATTTAGACAATCATCCTTCTTACCCCATCTATGCAGCGCCCTGGAATCTCTATCAGAAGGGGTGGGATGTTTAGCAGTAGATGCCTTAATGCTCTTGGGGCCCTGAGAAATGGTTTCAGGATATGTAATAGGATTTTTGAAAAGGAATTTGTGGGAGTCAGGAACCCTGTAGTATCTGTCTGGCTTACAAGGAGCCGGAGGCAGAGAATCAGGAGCCATACTAGATTCTGAAAAAACATCATCAACAATGTCTAGGACAGGAGGTATAGCCAAAGGCCTATGCTGAGGAAGAAGGAGAAAATCCCTAAGTCTCTTTTTAGATTCAGAGAAATCCTAACTTTCCCAGTGGAAATGTTCCCGTAAGGTATGTAAAGTTTCCCCAAAAGAAAAATCCTCAGGGGGAGAAGCAGAAGGAATGGAATCTTCTGCATCAGAGCCCTCATAAGTAGGTATAGACAAATCCTGTTCATTAGAAGAGTCATAAGAAATAGAATCCTGTTCAGAAGATTCATAATCAATGTCTTGCCTAGGCCTCTTAGAAGGGTGGGGGGGTTGGCTACCCCTGATCAGAGTAATTAAATCTTCAGCCATTTTGATCATTTGTTTTTTAGGCATAGGGGCCTGCACATGTGGGCCAGATGTAGATTTTGATTTTGGCCTTAGTTTTGAAGATGGTGTTGGTCTAATGTACAAATCTGTAGGCCTGAACACACCCTCAGAAGCTGGTGCCTACACAGCAGCTCCGGACCTACCCAAGGTAGAGACATCTACGGGTTCCATAATTGAAGCATCTCGCGGCATACTGGACTCCGAATGGGTCTCAGTAGAGATCTGCGAATCAGAAGTAGTGGGTATCAGGGGCTGCGAAAGCACCTCACTGAGTACTGGCGAACTGGCGACTGGCTTAGGAGAAGCGTCGTCATCAGTTTTGGACCTCGACGGCCTGTCTCTCTGTCTTTTTCTTTCCATTTTTTAGGTATTCCGGTAGTCGGATTGCTAACTGATGACATTTCTGGATAGTTAAAGCATGATCCAAAATATTTAGAAGCAAAAATATACTGATGTTTAATAGTGTGTTGATTAAATTTAGCACAAAACTGACGGCAAGGTACGGTGTGGTCAGGGCCTAGGCAAGGAATACAGTACAAATGAAAATCCTTATGAGGTATTTGCTTCCCACAAGTAATGCAATTATTAACTTTTACTGACATCGGTAAGGAGCAAGAAAGTTTCCCCAGCGGGGTACTTAGCTTTTTAGTTGAAGACTTCAGTTCTGAAACTCGACGACGAAAATTTCAGGAGTCGGCCGACTGGCACTTGCGAACTGCTTCTGCTTTGGGCACCGCGTGGCAAGAAAGACTGATGTAATGGCATCGGCTGCATGTTTTATACCCCTGACGACCTGACGTCATGGAAGAAGGGACAGCAACCGACGCAGGACCCAAGACTTTGTTAATCAGGCCGACTGAGGGCAACCTGCCAGCAGATTACCCAAATGTAATAAATGCAACAGTGAAACACGAAGAACATCAAAGGTTATAGCTTTAAACTATGTACCCAGACATGAATTGGTTCAGCAATACCCATATTTAAGGGGACATGATAAAATGAAGTATTTAGGAGTATGGCTAAAAATAGATTCCATTACAGCAGCTAAGGATATGTGGGAAGAGACTAAACAAAAGATAATACAAAAACTGAGAGACTGGATGTTCTTCTCTATGCATATGGATAGCAAGATAAAGTCAGCAAAAATGTTTTAGTCCCTTTAGTGTTATACACACGTCAAGCATATTTTTATCAAGTAGAAGTTGTGGATAGCAATTAATAAAGAGTTGAAGGATTTTATCTGGGGGAGAAAGAGGGCAAGAGTCAAGTGGGATAGACTGATCCTTCCAACAAAACAAGGTAGTTTAGGATTACTTCACTTGACAGAATATTTTACAGCTACACACTGTTATGACTCTTACATATAACACAAGCAGAAATCTACAATTCAAAGTGGAAAGGGATGATGAAGGGGAAAATTCAAGAAATAAGGAGATAGTGGGATTTTAGATGCAAATCTTTAAGGAGAATACCAACAGTCATACAGAATACAGGAATGCAGAAAGGAGATTATGTCAATAAGGATGACTGCAATTAAGGGTATAGAGAACAGGCAAGAGGAGGCTGGAATTTACTGGAGGAAACTGGCAAAGGAACCAAGGTATTGGGGAAAAATACTTAATAGAGCTTGTATTGCTCAGGCTCTGGATTGCATTGCATAAGTGGAAATTCCTTAAGATTCCAAGGGCAGGATAAGTTATTTCTTGCACTTATTTCACTGAACTGCACTTCTGAGGCGCTTATAATTGTGCTATACAGTTGATCTACTACATTTTCACTGTTATAAAGCTTTTTTTATTGTTTCACTGCATTTATGTACTGTTTTATACTGTTTTAACTGCATTTTTCATTGCTAGATACTGTTTCCTTACTCTAATTGCATGTTTACTGAATTACTTAACTGTAAACTGCTTTTTCATACTGAGAGTTGCATTTTCCGTTTGTGAGTGCGCTATCCGAGCTTTTTTGTGCTTTTTTGAGGTTTCTGTGTTCTACAGCTAGGAAGTGTAATAGTGTGCATTACTATAATTGTCTGTTTACAGTTAAAAGCATTCTCTAGAGTCTGCTCCATGATCTGTTTAAAACTTTCATTTAGTGGCTACAGCTAGGAACTATAATTTTCCCCACCCATACTTGGTGGCTTTGCAGTTACTCGCCCATACTGTATATTTGATCTGTGACACTCCTTCCAGTCTAGTGTCATTAGTTCACTCAATCTAATAGAGAAACATTTGTGAAGGCCAACCCACTCAGATTCTTAACGTTGAATTAAAGTATGTTCCAACTTTCTCCATTTCCACTTTTACTGGGAAAAAAAAATTCTAAGCTTGCCCCCCCCCCCCTTTCCTGTGGCAGGTCTTATCCAGATACAGATTTGCTGTATCCAGGACTGTTTGTGAGCTCCTAAGCCCCCCCCCCCCACTTAACTGGGGTTAAACTATTCCTGGCGCCATAAAGTCTGTTCTTCAAAATTTCCCTTGCAACTAGCCAGCTTTTTAGTTTTAGCACTCAAAATATTTTTCTTTGAGCTCAGCACTTGTTCAGAACTCATTGTAAGCACTAAATAAGTTACAAATTACTACAGCACTCAAACTTCCTCTAGAGGAAAACAGTTTTTAGTACTTGATAAATAAGCACCTATTCAGGCATGCCTAAAAGTCAGCTCCCGGTGTTTTCTCCTGTCTACCTGATAAAACTGGGCATCTTGGGACAATGCAGCAATTGCCTCATGTACACAGACAACCCTCTCCTCCTACAACCCAACACTACGACCCATGAGAAATGCACTTATATAGCCAAACTGGAAGCAAAGCTCTCTTCACCAAAGACTGGCCTAGACAGTCAAGAAGAGAAGGTAAACACTTGCACCACACCATACTCATCACATAGTCCCTCAAAACCTACACAACCAAAACACACACACAGAAGCACAAAACACACACCTACATTCGCGGAGTCTCTCAGTACAAATCTACCCAAATAACAGAGACCTCCAAAGCAGAAATGCAAGCAACCTCCACCCCCCCAACACAACCCAAATGACACATAGCCCACATACTCAGTGTGCCACTCAACTACAGCTCTTAAGGAATAACGTACCCAACACTCTAGTCATAGGTGACTCTACAGTCAGGCACACTAATGTTCCGCTCACCAGGCTAAACAAGGAAAAAATTACTGTCAGCTGCCTGTCATGTGCCAGGATCCACCACATAACGCACGCACTCAGGTCACTCCACAACAAGTACAAATACGACTCTGTCATTGTCCATGTTGGTGTGAATGACCTGAGATGTACCTCCCTGGACTACATGAAAAGAGACATGGAGGAGCTTTCCGATCTTGTAGCTCAGGCAGGTATGACCCTAGCCCTGAGTAGCATCCTGCCATCACCCAGAATGATGCCACAGTACAAGGACAAAATGATTGACTTTAACAATTGGCTAAACTTCTGGTGTCATTCTAAGGGAATCCAGTAACTGTCTGCCTGGGATGACAATCGACAGACCACGCTGCTTTGCCAGAGATGGCCTGCACCTGTTGCCCTTGGGATTCCGGATACTGGCAAAGGCTCTTGCCACCCCTATAATGCCTTTTTTAGGCAAGGTTCAAATGACAAATTCACCACTGTAACAGGTACAAGCAAGCAAAATCTGAAGGTAATGTTACTCAATGCTAGAAGTCTAAACCTCTAAATGCACTCACTCGAGGCACTCCTTAAAATGGAGAACATTGACATCTGTGCAGTGACAGAGACCTGGTTCAAAGCTCAAGAGAGCACCCCTGTATTACCAGGCTATAATTCATACCACACCTTTCGACCACCAAACCCAGACCGAAACACTAAAGGTGGAGGCGTGTCCATATTCATTAAGGATATCCACACCTCCAAGCTAGTTGCTCAGCATAATGCATCCGAGATAATCCAAGTTCAACTAACTCTGGGCAAAACCGCAATCCAGATTGTGGCTTGATACAGACCCCCCCACCATGCCCCAGGATTCCCACTCCTCTTTTCTTGATACACTGGAAAATATTAAGGTACAACTCAACACTCTAATAATGGGTGATTTCAACTACCCTACCATTAACTGTGAAAACTACTCATGTACCAACTCTTTTGCTCAACGTTTTCTGGAAATCATCACTTCCAACACCTTGGATCAACTTATCCACACCCCCATCAGGGGAAGCAATATCCTAGACCTGGTCATCACCAACATGGGTGACCGGTGTTCCACGCCAGAGGTCAGCTCCTCGTTGGTCAGATCTGACCTCAAGCTAATCACCCCAGACATTCACATCCCGCTCCCACCCCCATTAGAAAAACAACTGTAAAAAATTTCTCCAAAGCCAACTTCACGCTTCTTAAGACAGAAGTGGCAAACTTCACGACACCCATGCAGATGGACAATAGAGGTACGACTGCTGAATCCTACACAAATGCACTTTATAAGCACTTACACAAGTGCATGGATCATGCTATCCCTAACAGAATCAAGATGCTATCCTCCAAAAAAAGGAAGCCAATCTAGTGGTCTTCTGCCATAAACAAACTCTACAACAGAAGAAAGAAACTGTTGCAAAAAAGAGTAAAATCCCATGATTGGAGGAACTCCCTGGTCAGCCTCAGTAAGAAGCTGAGATCCCTCATAAAATCCTCCAAAGCTAGTTATGAAAACAAAATTGCCACTGATTCTAAAGACAACCACAAATCATTCTATAGCTATGTCAAGAATCTCAACGGCAATACTCAGATCTGCTCTGAGTTACAGCACAATGACACTAAATATACAGAACCAACTGATATTGCCAACATCCTGGCAGATAGGTTCAGTGCTAACTTTAACCCCCTCTCACCCCGTAAAGGGCTCATCTTTATACCGGAAGAATGCAAAGTTCCTGGAATCATGGCTGCACAGGTAAAAACCTCACTCTCCAAAGCCAAGAACACAGCATCCATGGGACCTGACAACATCCCAGGCTGCCTTCTACATGAACTATGAACTGGCACCCCACCTAAGTACCACGTTCAATCATAGCCTCACCTCAGGCTTTGTGCCCATTGAATGTTGCACCGCGGCAGTTATCCCACTCCACAAAGGGGGGGCCACAACAGATCCGGGGAACTACCACCCCACTAGCCTGACGAGCCTGGTCTGCAAGGCCATGGAACGTATCATCATGGAACTCATAAACAAAGACATTGGAGATCTCCAAACTCTGGACCCCACACAGTCTGGGTTTGTAAAAGGCAGATCATGTCTCCTAAACCTGATAGACTTCTTTGAAGAAGTCACCAAAGCCATAGATGAGGTGGTTCACACTGTCTATCTAGATCTCGCCAAGGCGTTTGACACCATCCCCCATTCTGGAATTATGGATAAACTCACTAAACTAGGTATAAATCCCTATGTCACAAGATGGGTTGCCAACTGGCTTACTGACAAGAACCCACACTGTGAAAGTAGCAGACTCCAAATCAGACTTCAGACTCGTGACAAGTGGAGTACCACAGGGTTCAGTCCTGGGTCCTCTCCTGATTGGTATCTACTTCTCTGAAGTGCAGGCTAACACAGAAGGTCTTTGGCTAACTAAATTCGCAGATGACTGCAAACTAGGAACCATAATCAAAATTCCTAACGATGTGGACATCCTACAAAAGGGCCTCACTGAAACAGATGCTTGGAGTCAAAGCCATTGTCTCAAGCTCAGTGCCAAAAAGTGCATTGTCATCCCCTTTGGTAAAAAACTCTGTACCCATGAACTACCACATAGGCAGTAGTATACTTAACAATGAAAGTGTGATAAGAGACCTTGGGACACAGGTGGACAGTAGTCTCTCCTTTGATAGTCACATCACCACAGTGGTCAGGAAATCCTTCTACATGGCACACCTCATCACAAAAGGTTTCTCATCCAGAAAAAAAGAGGTCATTGTTCCCCTCTACTCATCACTCATTAAACCCATTATAGAGTACAACGCCCCTTTTGGTATGTACCTCACAAGACATCTACAGTAACTGGAAAGGCCCCAAAAATACCTCACAAAGAGGATTACTGGCTTCAAACAGATGCCTTACACAGACCGTCTCAAAAAACTCCAGCTTTACTCCGTTGCATATCGCCTACTCAGAGGTGATCTCTGCCTAACAAACAAAGCTATGTCAAACCAAGAGCTGTTGGACATGCTCCACATAAAGAAATCCCAATCCCTCCAAGCTACATGCTCTAGGGACCTAAACCTTGTCACCACAATAAACAGAACATGCTGGAGGGATAGATTCCTATCCCAGAGACTTCCCATACTCTGGAACAGACTACCTATCTATGTCAAACAGAGCTCCTCATTAGCACTCTTCAAGAAAAATCTTGATGATTGGATGGGTAATAGGAAATTCACCCCAGGGATCACTTCTGTGGTTCTGCTTGACAGGGTCACAGGAAAATAATTTTCTTGGGTGGCGAAAGCCAGGGTACCTTTTTGGCTAGGCTTGTAGAGGCCCTAGGGCCAATAGCCTAGTACCTACCTATGAACCTATGAGAGGGAAACGTAACAGAATGGGAAGAGGCCAAGAAGACATTTGGACTGCATGCTACAGACTGCCTTTCCTATCAAGGATTAATATCACAGTACAGGCAAAGAGAAAATGATAAGGGAATTCTAAGTGAAAGACTTGCACTGGTAGAGTTTTTAGATGAATCTAGAACAGAAGCTGTTGTTAAAACAGAACAATTAGTAGGGCACATAAAATATTACACAATAACTGCAGAAATTAATCAGAGGAGGTTAGAAAAGATAGGGAAGAGAGAATGGATAAGCAATTCACAAAGATACAATTGGTGGATATGTGTATGGCTCCCAAACATGCAACAAAGTCTAGAAGATATAGGATTTTTGCTTGGAAGTGTTTGCATAGGTAAGTTCTACCTGACTCCATTTTTTTTCCTCAGGTAGATGGCAAATGTGGAGGTGTGATGAGGAAAAAGGAGGTTACTGGAAACATATGTTTTGGGAGTGTAATGATTTGGCAGACTAAGAATTCCCCACAGAGTACTCTCTCAGAAATTCTGAGTGAGCAAATGGGTGTGATTAAGGAAATTATTTTTTGAGCTGTGATACAGGATTTGAATCATAGACATAGCAAGGCCTTGTTAAGTTTTAATTCTAGTGGTATCCAAAAAAGTAATCACTAGAAATAGAAATCAAAGTCTAAACCAACTGTATTTTAAGTAGTGAAAGTGGGATCTTTAGAAAAGGATAGTAGCAAATTAAACAGAAAAATGATGGAAATTGTAGGACCAATTGTTTGTTTGTGTCTTTCGGCTTTTCCTGGTTAGGGGTCGCCACAGCGGAACTCCGGTCGGCTAATGACTGGCAGTAGAGTTTTACGTGCTGGCTTGCCGGGCCTAACGCACAACCTTCAACGAAGGAATGCCCGTTCACGCATGTCGTCAAACAGAAGACGCTCTAAGAATCGAAAGGGCAACGTCTAATTGTGAGGCGACAATGCTAATAGACAATACATGCAGAAAATGTTTTGGACGAGGAATGAGATTTAATGGAAGGCAGGAATTGACAAACTTATATAATGTTTTATTGATTATACTGTACAGAAGAACATAAGTAATATATGTTTGTAACTGTGAACATGTTAATGTGTTTGTTTTGTTTTATTTAAATGCAAGTATGCCTGTGCCACAAGTGATAATTCAATAAATGTGTTTAAAAAAAAAGAGAGAACTTGCACACCTTGTCTAGATTCAAAGCAGTAAAATTTGCAATCTACTACAGATATTTTCTCAACAGCATAAACTCCTAACCCTGAATTGCAGGAAACGTTATGCAAATAGCTCCCCTCTTATAAATCAAAGCAGGGCTTCACTCATTCTTTCCTCATAAACATCCACCTGTCTTATTGGGAATGGACTCTAAGAAGACAGTTACTTTAACAACATGCATGGGTTGGATGCTTTTTTTTTTTTTTTACCTGTTGCTTTCTATCAACATTTCCTCCTCGATTCTGCACTGCTCCTCATGTGTCGTATCACGCTTATTTCCAGAATATTCAGACAGGTAGTGTCGAATGAAATGGAGCTACATGAAACAAAGCAGAAAAAAATTTAGAGACAGATGAGACAACATTCATGCAACTGCTTGCCTCACAAGTTCCTCCCCCACACCCAAACCACTCTCACAAATCTTCTTTTATTAACTGACAAACAGAAACTAAATTTAAAGCAAACAAGAAAAGTGAGAGGTACACATGTTTAGAAAATAGAAATAGGAGTTCCATGAATGTCGTACACAATCCCCTAGCATAATTCTGAGACCCATGCTGCAAGTCCAAGAATTACAAAAGAACAAAAACAGCAAAACCAGTGCAGAACAGCAAATGTTGAGAACCACCTGCCTCCTTTAAAGTAATTTTCTGCAGGAGGCAGCCCCAGCCTATAACCTCCACCTCCCAGCTACTTATATATACTAAATCCACAATGTAGAAAAGGGAATAGTCAAAAGACACAGCTATCCCAGACTCAGACTGATATACACTAGCCAAATTCTCATTCTTGGTATTCTGACAGTCATACTTACGAGTCTGAGAATTTTAAACTGGTACCACCATAACCACAAAAGATTGCAAAATGTGCTATTAATGAAAAGAATCAATCCATACTGTACTAGAAAAATGTACATCATTGCAGCCAGCTAGAACTATGCAAATCAACCTCAAATGTTGTTTTAATGGTCAGAATATTGTTAAAGACATAACTTCTGATGTGTGCACTGACGTCCATCATTACCTTAACTATCATACTTAGAGATATCAACAATGAATAAGACTTTCTTTTGAAATGTAAGACTAAACCAGAGGAAAGCACTTATGATTTAGAATTGCTGTGACCCCTCAAACTGAAAAGAATACATAAACATAATGTCAGTTTACTATGAAGACCAGCAGCCAAGGTAAAGTGATTTCTGCAATATACTTTAGATTATAAAAATAATAAAGAGGCTTAGACACAACTGATAGGGACAGGAATTTTACTTTGGTAATACAACTAATAGGAACCACTTCATAACATGTGTCTTCCCTGAGTATTAACTGTCTTAAAGGAATATGGTTCTAGTTAATATACATTGCATCTCTCCTCTCAAGAAAAAAAATGATATATACTAGACCATGTATTACCATGTCTACTCTAGCTAGGAAGGTCATGCTGAAACTCAATAACATATGAAAGCTTTTGATGCCACAACCTTTAAGTATTACATTAGGAGTTACTATTACTAGAGAGAGAGAGAGATTTAATTGCAGTATTACAAAACAGCAATAATGTTTTGAGTTTCAGAGTTAAGGTTACCATATAGCTTCTACCTGGGAAAAGAATATTTTGAAGGTAGCTTAATCCCTCTGACATATCTCGATCTCCATATAGTAATGTAGTTTAGTTTTATTGACAGCTTTCTGGATGAAGTACTGGTTTCTTGCATTCGTACCTGAGAAAGGGACTACTGACTTAACCTACCCAATGAGCTTCTTTGAATTTGTGGAAGAAGCTGGTGCAACACATACTTTTTGTCTTGCCCTCTCTTTCAAATAGTGCATTTATTTTGTTGCCTCTACTGTTGTTCTTCTTGAAACATTTTGTAGGATACTGCAGTTTTATTTGGTCTGTTTTGTACAAGTAATGTTCCACACAAACCATGCCATGGTGCTCCAAAGTGGGTGTACGAAAAAACTAATATTAAATCTTCTCAACAAAAACTTTAGGTCTACTTGTGTGGATAAAAATTAATCCATTTATTATATTAACAGGACAACAAGTGCAGACAGTAACAAACGGATCCACTTCTTAATTTTGAAATTACAAAATCCCAAAGTCCAATATATCGAACGTACAATCCTCAGATCTTGTAATCTCGAAATTAAGAAAAAAAAAAAAAAAAAAAAGAAAATCACTTCAAAAACATGTTTCTGCATGGGGGCAAGCCCCCCTGCACCTCCCATACCCCCTGCAACTTAAATATACTAACTCTGAGATCGCTCTAGAGTGCAGAGAATGGTAATGTTCTCGTTCCATACTGTATAGCAATCTGCATTCCCGGTCTCAGCACTGTACAGCGATCTCGGAGTTCTGTATTTAAGTTGCAGGTGGTATGGGGGGGTGCATGGGGGGCTTGCCCCCCTGCAAAAACATGTTTTTGATGTGTTTTTCTTTTCTTTTTTCTTACTTTCAAGATTACAAGATCTTGGGATTGTAAGTTCGATATATTGAACTTCGGGATTTTGTAATTTCGAAATTAAGAAGTGAACCTGTAACAAACAATAAAAAGACAGGTTGATCACAAGATCACGTCAGTTGATTTCAGAAACGTAACATACAAATACTATCTAGAGTACAAAACGCATATTAATTTTAATTAACCACAGTAATATTTATATTAGCCACAGAAATATCAGAAAAAGCAGAACTACTGCCATAGAATAACATGACCACAAACAACTTTTCTAAGTATGTGCAAAATGCACATCAACCACTGACTAAAATTACATCAAAATGCATATGCAAACACAGCCCATACACCAATAAATAACTCAAGCATTTGTTTGCGTTGTACAGATATTGTGAATTATTCTAAGGTGAGGGAACTTAAAACAGGATTTTGCAATGGAAGCCAGTTTAGCTTATTTAATGCAAGACAATGATAAACCTGTGTGGTTTGTTGTAAATTTAGCTTTTCTGTTATAAGCTTATTGTAGTTTATGTGAATGGTGTTTCTGTATGTCAGTAAACATAGAAAAAGCACATATAAGGCCTGGAAGCAGATCAGCTACACTCGCTGCTACCACTGTTCAGTCTTAGGTTCATAGGCAGGTACTAGGCTATCTGCCTGAGGGCATTTATAAGCCTAGCCAAAGTGTGTCATCTTTCACCACCCCATTGATTAATTAACTGAGCCTCTGTCAAGAAGAGCCAATGAAGTTTCTGTTATCCATCCACTCGTCAAGGTTTCTCTTGAAGTGTGTTAGTGAGGGGCTCTGCCTAATGTAGTTAGGAATTTTGTTCCAAAGCATGGGGAGTCTCTGTGACAGGAATCTATCCCTCCAGCATGTTCTATTTATTGTTGTGGCGAGGTTTAGCTCGCTAGAGCGAGTGGCTCGCAGTGACCTGGATTTCTTTAGGTGGAGCATGTCCATCAATTCTGAGTTGGACATGGCTTTGTAAGTCAGGCAGAGATCACCTCTGAGTAAGCGATATGCCCCTGAGTACAGCCGGAGTTTTTCCAGTCGGGCTGCATAGAACATAAGTTTAAGGCTAGTAATCCTCTTGGTGAGGTACTTTTGTGGTCTTTCCAGCTGTTGGAAGTGTCTTGTGAGGTACATCCCAAATGGGGCAATGTACTCTATGATGGGTCTGATGAGTGACTAATAGAGGGGTACTAGATGCGAACCCTTTAGTAATTAGATGGGCTACATAGAAGGATTTCCTAACTACTTTGGCAATATGATTGTCAAAGGAGAGATTACTATCTACCTGGGTCCTCAGATCTCTTACTACCTCTTCTGTATTAAGGGGGCTGCCACCTATGTGGCAATTCATGGGTGTTTTGTTTTTCCCAAACTGGATGAATATGCATTTTTTGGCATTTAGCTTGAGACCATGACTTTGACACCAGGTGTCCGTCTCAGTAAGGCCCTTTTGGAAAATGTCCGTGTCAGCCGGAGAGTCAATTATGGCTCCCAGTTTGCAGTCATCTGCAAACTTGGTTAGCCATAGTCCTCCTGTGTTTGCCTGTACTTCTGAGAAGTATATGCCGAACAGTAGGTGTCCCAGGACCGAGCTTTGTGGGACACCACTTGTGACTGGTTTAGAGTCGGACCTGGAGCCCGCTATTCTTACCGTGTGAGTTCTGTCTGTAAGCCAGTTGGCAACCCATCTCAAGACATAGGGGTTTATGTTCAGGCTGGTGAGTTTTTCTATAATTCCCGAGGGGGGAATGGTGTCAAAAGCCTTGGCAAGGTCAAGGTAGGCTGTGTGAACCACCTTCCCCTCATCTATGGTCTTGGTGACGGTCTTGAAGAAGTCAACCAGGTTTAGTAGGCATGATCTGCCCTTAACAAAGCTGAACTGGGTCGGGTCGGGTCAAGTGTTTGGAGGTTCCCAATGTCTTTGTTAATGAGTTCCATGACGATGTGGAGCGGAATAACCATTGCTGTGCACCATTCTATGGGCAGGTAGCCTGTGAAGAGGCTGAGGTTGAACAGTGTGTTTAGGTGGTGGGTTAGTTTGTTCTGTAGTTCGTGCAAGACGCAGCCTGGGACAACATCTGGCCCCAATGACACTGTGCTTTTGGCTTTTGAAAAGGCTGTTTTCACCTGCGCGTCTGTGATTTCTGGGACACTACACTTTTCCGGTATTGTTGTGGGCCCTTTTGGGGGTGAGAGGGGGGTAAAGTTTGCACTGAATCTATCTGCCAGGAAATTGGCAATATCAGTAGGTTCACTATATTTTATTCTATTTTGCACTAGCTCAGAGCATATCTGTGAGTTTCCAGTTAGATTCTTGACATAGCTAAAGAAGGCTATGTGGTTATCTTTTGAATCCTTGGCTATTTTTCTTTCGAAGTTAGCCTTTGATGATTTTATGAGGGACCTTAGTTTCTTACTGATACTGATCAGGGATGTCTTTCCTTCTTGGGATTTGCTTTTTTTCTGAACTAGTTTCCTCTTTCTATTGTACAGCCTGCTTATGGCAGGGGTCAACCAGACTGGTTTCCTTCACTTAGGGGAGTGAGTCTTGGTTTTCCTAGGGATGTCACGATCCATGCATCCTTGTAGGTGCTCATAAAGTGTATCTGTAAAGGTTCCTGCATCTTGGACACTGTTATCCTTTAGTGTGGGGGCTGTGAAACTTACCACCTCTGTTTTAAGTAAGGTGAAGTTTGCTATAGAAAAGTTTTTCACTGTGGTTTCCTTGGTTGGGGGTGGTGGTGTGGTATGGACATCCAGAGTGATTAGTTTATGGTCTGATCTAACCAGTGACGGGTTGACCTCTGGTGCGGAACACCTGTCGCCCATGTTGGTGATGACCAGGTCCAATATGTTTTCACCACTGGTAGGGGAGTTTACCAGCTGATCCAGGGCATCTGAGTTGATAAATTCCAGGAAGCCCTGGACCTGGGAGTTTGTACTTGAGTAACTATGGTTTTGATTTGTACAGCATGCCAAGTTTCTTATTTGCTTTAGATATGATATGGTCAGTGTGACCACAAAATTTTATGTTTTGATTTAGGATAACTTCTAGCATTTTTTATGATATACTTGTTTCACTGGAATTTTTTATTATGACATAATTTTATACTTGTAATAATCCTTTTGAGCAGATTCAGGGATAGAAAAATTAATTAAAAGTAATTTGGTTGTACTTTGATTTAGTATAAGTTGAGATTCTGTTATCTTCTTTTTATGATGTGCAACAAATGTTGGATGGTAAGATGTCAATGGCAGCTGTCTTTGATTTTGTTACAATTTTTATAGATCACTGATAAAAAAGTTGAACAGTATAGGACCTCAACCTGATCCTTGAGGACACTGATGGGGATTGCCAAGATAACTGGAATATGGGTTTTGCCAACAAACATTTTGTACCCTACCACTAATACAAAAGTGTTTTATCCATCCATCCACAAACCCTATTTTCTCCACATTTTCCACATGGGGTCAGGGTGTCTCTTCAATAGTGACAAAAAAGTGTATATAACCTAATATTTTTACTTTAAATCTAAACTGACAAGTCTTGTTATGAGTAGCCGATGATATACAGATCAAACACTTTTGATAAATGTAAAAGGGGGAAGGGGTTATTAGCTGAACTTGACCTCACTGTTGATTTATAACCTTTAGGAAAATCAACACTACAGCTTCTGTGCTGTGACACAAACAATGCATTGACTTAGGGTTGGTAAACAGTTTTTGCAAGTGGTTCAGAAGCTGTTTGCGTACACATTTTCAAATATTTTAAATATGAGTGACAAGATGATACTGGGTTTATAGTCTGAATGATGTGGCACCTTTATAAAAGAAAACAATGTATGATCGTTTTTCTATGACTCATTTTTGTCCTGTTAATGACTATTGCAAAGGGGTAAGCAGCCACTTCTGCTGCTATACACAGCTAATCACATGGTATGTTGTCAGGTGCAAAGGGTTTGATTTTATTATTTTAAGCAGTTTTAGTGTGGTCTACTGAAAAAGGTTTACATGTTAAAACAGCAATATGTTATTAAGACTGCTGTCTGTAAAAAAAATGTGAATTCATTTTACATTCTTCACTGTAGTTACTGTTGTACAGTGAAGAATGTAAAACGAATTCACATTTTTTTTACAGACAGCAGTCTTAATAACATATTAGTTACTGTTGTACTGCGGTGGTGGTGCTGCGGTAGTGTTGTCGCCTCACAATAAGACGCTGTCCGGTTTGATTCTCAGCTAGAGCGTCTTCTGTGTGGAGACATGCGTGAATGGGCGTACCTTCGTTGAAGGTTGTGCGTCAGGGCTGGCAACTCGGAACGTAAAAATCAAATGCCAATAATTAGCGGACCGGAGTTCCACTGTGGCGACCCCTAACCGTGAAAAGCCGAAAGAGACAATAACAACTGTAGTTACTGTTGTCCATAAGTGGGTTGGATTTTTTTTAATCAGATGTTATCAAAAAAGAAGTTATGTACTTACCATAACGTTCCATGTTTGTTGGCCATCACTGCCTTTATTCTCACTTGTGGGTCAGATCCTATCCATCGGATCAGTCTCGCCTTTTTCAAAAGCTCATCACCTTCAGCAAAGCTTGTGGGCATTCTACCTTACCCATAATGCAGTTCCCTAAAACCCTCAGATCTCGTTTGCCTATGAGAAATAAATATTAGTGGAGGTAAGATTACAGGTAAAAATATTAATGTGTAAAAAGAATAAGTGACTTCTGAGGCTATAGAGTCCAATGATATCCAATTACTACTAGTCAGTCTACTTGAAGCATAGGCAGGGGGTAAGTGTGTGGGTTGTGAGAATAAAGGTGGAGATGGACAACACACATGGAATGTTATGGTAAGTACATAACTTCTTTATGTGATGTTGTCAATCTCGCCTTTATTCTCACTTGTGGGAACGCATCCCAAGCTACCTGATTCTTGGGTGGCTCATGGGAGAACATTCCTCAGGACCACAGAACCAACGGATGCTCTACTCCTGGAGGACAAATCTACTTTATATTGAGTAATAAAGGTATGAGGGCTTGCCCATGTGGCTGCAGAGCAGATATTGTCCAAAGACAGCCTAGCTTGGAAAGCAGAAGTAGCCAACGCCCTGGTGGAATGAGCTTTGACAGGTGTAGGGCAAGTTTTGTTTTTAGAATTGTAAATAAAGGAAATGCATTCAGAAAGTCATTTGGACAAGGTAACCTTAGATACTGGTAGGCCTTTTTTAATGTTGGAATAGGAAACAAAAAGCTGATCTGATTTTCTGAATTCTGCAGTTTTATGTAGGTAAAAACGTTACTGTCTAAGAACGTCCAATAGGTGAAATGAATAATCCCCTTTACTCTGAAAATTTGGGAAGAACACTGGTAACTCAATAGATTGATTGAGATTACTTTTAGATACAACCTTCGGCAGAAAGGAGGGGTCGGTCTGTAAAGAAACTCTGTCTTTATGAAAAATCAAATATGGTGGTTTGACAGATAAAGCTTATCATTCAGAAACCCTCCTCACTGAGGTAATAGCTACTAGGAAGAACACCTTCTAAGAAAGGTGCTTTAAGTCACAGGTAGCAGAAAGGTCAAATGGAGGATAGATGATGTGTGACGACACAAAATTAAGATCCCAAGGTGGAGATGGGTCTTTGTACGGAGGTCTTAGAAAGTACAGTTGTGTACACTTACCATAAATGTAGATGTTTGAGTGTATTCACTGTTGCAGTCATCACATTTGGGTTATCTGCTTGCAGTAGCCCTCAGTCGGCCTGATTATCAAAGTCTTGGGTCCTGCGTCAGTTGCTGTCTCATCTTCCATGACGTCAGGTAGTCAGGGGTATAAAGCATGCAGCCGATGCCATTACATCAGTTTTTCTTCCCCCAGATGTAAGGTGCCCCCCCCAATGGGAAGCAATTTTATAAATATATATATATATATATATATATATATATATATATATATATAGATATAGATATACATATATATATACATAAAGATATATATATATATATATATATATATATATATATATATATATACATACACACACACACACAAGGTTACACCTCCAATAAAAAAGCAAATACACCAAAAAGCTTTTAAGCATAGTAAAGGAGAGTAAAGGTATAGCCAAAAGAAGTCAGGGAGCTGGAGGGAGGGTAACCAGGACTGCAACAGTGAATACACTCGAGCATCTACATTTATGGTAAGTGTACACAACTGTACTATGTTCTTCGTGGTTCACTGTTGCAGTCATCACATTTGGGTAGATTCCCAAAGCTAAGGATAGGAGGCATTTGGATAGCATTAGAACTAGCTATAAGGCCCTGTAAGACAGCAGTGGCAAAGCCAGCTCTGGATTTAGAGAAAATTGGTAAATGGTAATGCTTGGTGAAAGTATGTACAGAACTCCAGGTAGCAGCTTCTAAGATGTCCCTGGTAGGTACACCTCTGAGAAAGGCTGTAGAGGTAGATGCAGCCCTGGTTGAATGGGGTCTAATCCCCTGTGGGATAGGTTTTCAATGGTGCTTATAGCAGAAATGAATGCAATGGCCTATCCATGTAGAAATGGTTTGCTTTGAAATAGCCTTCCCCTCTGCCACTGCAGCAAATGCCATCAGCAGTTGTTTAGATTTCCTTTGAGTTTTAGTCCTGTCCAAGTAAAATCTAAGTTGTCTGTGCACATCTAAGGAGTGCAGGATCCTTTCCCCTTTGTTCTGTGGATTAGAAAAGAAGGTTGGCAAATGAACTGACCACACTGGATACCACCTTGGGACTGGTCCTGAGGGACACCCTGTCCGCATGAAAGATGATGAAAGGCTCCACTGCCATAAGGGCCTGTAGTTTAGATACCCTTCTTGCTGAAGTAATTGCTAAAAGGAGGGCTGTTTTCCAAGAAAGAAATTTAAACTCTACACTTGCAGCTGGCTCAAAAGGAGGAAGAGTGAGTTTTTCCAATACAAAGTTAACGTCCCAGGCTGCAGCTGGGGCTCTCCTGGGTGGTCTTAAGTTTTTAGTCCCACTGAAGAACTGCTTGAGCAGTGGATGTGAGAAGAGGGATGGTTTTGTGTGGTAATGAGCTGAAATGGTTGAGGCATGAATTTTGATGGAGGAAAAAGAAAGGCCCTTGTGAAGCATCTCAGTTAAGTACTGAAGAATCTGAGGTAAATTGGGCGCTGCTGTGCCCATCCCTTGAGTTTGGTTCCAGGCACAGAATCTTTTCCATTTTTCAGCATTAAGATTTTGTAGTACTAGGCCTCCTTGCCTCTAAAATGACATCCAACACTTGTTTACTGAGGGATGGTAATGGAGAGATTAGGAAATTAGCCAGGCTGCTAGGGTCAGGGTTTGAAGCTGAGGGTGCAGAATCTAGCTCTCCTGCTGTGGCAGCAGGGTAGGGGTCTGAGGCAGGTGTCATGGAGCCAGCAGTGACAAACTGCGCAAGAGGGGGTACCAGTGTTGGCGTGGCCAGTCTGGTGCAATCAGTATCATCCCTGGTTTGAACTTTAGTAGTACTTTGGAGAGGAGTGGCAGAGGAGCAAAGGCATAAACTGATAGATTTTTCCAGCTGAAGGACAGAGCATCCACTTTCAAAGCTTGTTTATGAGGAGTCCTTGTGCAGAATTTGTCCAATTGGTAGTTCTGGGGGGAGGGAAACAGGTCTATATCTGGGCTTCCCCATTTACTTATCAACATGTTGACAATCTTTAGTTCCAGTTTCCACTCGTGTGGATCCATGAGATTTCTGCTTAGTTCGTCTGCCAGTGTATTTAGTTTTCCTGGCAGGAATTGAGCCTATAGATGTACTTGGTAGCTCAAGGCTGTGTTCCACGGAGCCATGGCTAGTCTGCAGAGGGGGGTAAGAATGGGTACCCCCCTGCTTGTTTATGTACCACATAACAGTGGTGTTGTCCGTCCTTACCATTAATTGCCCTGGAAGAATGTAGTCCTTGAAGGCTGTCAGAGCATTCTGCACAGCTAACATTTCTTTTTGATTGATATGCAGGTGCATTTGACTTGGGTTCCATTTGCCCTGAATGCACTTCCCTGCCAGGTGAGCCCCCCCATGCACAGTCTGATGCGTCTGTTGTTAGAGTTTGGGCGGCAGGGGGGTAGAGTGAATGGTAGTCCCTTGTTTAGGTGGCAAGCCTCTGCCCACCAAAGGAACTCTAACTGTAGGCAAGATATGATAGGGATCATTGCTTCTAGATCCTGAGAATGTTGACACCATAGGCTTTTTAGATACCACTGTAGTTTCCTCATATGCAGTCTTGCATATGGAATTAGTAGAATGCAGGAGGCCATGAACCCCAAGGCTTGCAGTATTTGCCTTGCAGATAGCATGGTTTTTGTGGCCATTAGTTTGAAGTAAGTTGTCAAATGAATTTGTTTCTCTGGCGTGAGGAAAGCCACCTGGGAAGTTGTGTTCAAGCTTGCTCCCAGGAATATAATTTGTTGACAGGGTACCAGATGTTATTTCTTTTCATTTATGGTGTATCGTAGACAAGTTAGCACCTTTTGTACAAATGCCAGATGATTCAAAAGTATGTCCTGTCTTTCTGCCTGAATTAGACAATCATCCAGGTATGGGTATATCTGAATATTTCTTTGCCTGCAAAATGCAATGACTGGAGCTAGGCACTTTGTGAATACCCTGGGCACAGTAGATAAGCCAAAGGGCAGTGCAGAGAATTGATAGTGCATGTAGCCTGCTTTGAAGCATAGGTATCTTCTGCAAGATTCCCTGATTGGGATGTGCAGGTAGGCTTCTTTTAAATCCAATGTTGCCAACCAGGTATATTTGCCAAGCATAGGAAGTAGCTGGTGAAGAGTTAGCATCTTGAATTTTGGAATCGCCAAAAAGGTGTTTAATATGGAAAGGTCCAGGATAGGACACCAATAGTTGTCTTTTCTGGGTACCAGGAAAAGTCTTGAGTAGAAAGCTTGTCCCTTTTCCTCTTCTGGTACAGTTTGAATAGCCTTTATGCTTAAGAGAGAGAGAGTACTTGCTTTTGAGCCTCTGCCCACTGATTTGGGGGTAGATCTGGCCAACCGTTTGGGGTTGGTAATGTGCGGAAGTGAAATCTGTATCCTTGGGAAACTATATTTAACACCCATTTGTCCTGGGTAATGAGTTCCCTGTTTTTTGCCTGCAGAGCAATATTTCCCCCTAAAGGAGCAGTCAGTTGAGAAGTGCTTGGAAGTTTTAAACTTAAGTCATTCAGACAGTTTACCATAGGGGGAGTCTTACTATTCCCTGATTTGGAAGTGGGAGCCCTCCACTGTTTAGTCCTGTGCATACCCTGGGACTGAAGCCTGGGTGTTCCGCTGGTTCTGGGTTTGGACTGAGAAGGCCTAGAAGAGGCAGGAAAAGACCAATTCTTAGAGGGCCAATGCCTACTAAATCTTGGAGGCTGTACTTGTAGGAAATCTTTAACAGTTTGCATAGATTTAGCTTTTACCTCCATCTTTTTAAGAACTTCTTCTGCTTTGTTGCCAAACATGCGGTTCTGATTTAAGGGAGCATCCAGCAATTTAGCCTTAACATGATCTGGCAAAGATTGCTCCTTAAGCCAAGCATGCCTTCTAAGTACAGACCCAGTGAGAGCAGCCCTACAAGATGCCTCTAGTGAATCAAAACCACACTGCAAAGTATGCTTTCCAACCTGTTCAGCAGAATGCATCAAATCCTGTAAATCCTTATTTTCAGCACAATCAGGAATCAACAGCACTGTCTGTTTAAGCAATCCAATGATATGCTGTTGATACTTTAACATATGAAACTGGAAGTTTAAGGCCCTAATGGCCAAAGTTGCAGAAGTGTATACTTTCTTACCCCATCTATCCAGCGCCCTGGAGTCTCTTATCAGAGGGGGTAGGATTTTTGGCAGTAGTAGCCTTGATGCCCTTGGGTCCCTGTGAAATGGTCTCAGGATCCGCAGTAGGATTTTTAAAAAGGAACTTGTGAGAGTCAGGAACCCTGTAATATCTATCAGGTTTTCTGAGAGCAGGTGGTAAAGAGTCAGGGGCCAAGCTAGATTCAGAAAAGGCATCATCAATGATGTCTAGTACAGGAGGGATAGCTAAAGGCCTGTGCTGGGGCAGGATTTAGAAATCCCTAAGCCTCTTTTTAGAATCAGAGTAATCCTGGCTTTCCCAGCGAAAGTGCTCCCTAAGAGTATGCAGGGTTTCACCAAAACAGAAATCCTCTGAGGGGGGGAAGCAGAGGGAATAGAGTCCTCTGCATCAGAATCCTCATAGGTAGATAAGGGTAAATCCTGGTCATCAGAGGAAACAGAAATTTCAGAATCCTGGTCAGAAGTATCATACGCAAATTCAGTCCTAGGTCTCTTAGAGGGGGAAGGCTGGCTTCCCCTGATTAAAGTAATAAGGTCTTCAGCCATTCTTATCATCTGTTTTTTAGGCATAGAGGCCTGACCATGCAGTCAGGGCATTGGTTTTCTAGGCACAGTTTGAGTTTTAGGCCTTGAAGAAGAAGATGGCGTTGGTTTAATATGCAATTCGGTAGACCTGACTATGCCCTCAGAAGCCAGTGCCTGCACAGCGGCTCCGGACCCATCCAAGGTAGAGACATCCGCAGGTTCCACAGCTGAAGCATCTCACAGCATACTGGACTCCGAATGGGTCTCAGTAGAGGCCTGCGAATCTGAAGTGGCGGGCATCAGGGGCTGCAAAAGCGCCTCACTGAGTACCGGCGAACTGGCGACTGGCTTAGGAGAAGCATCGTCGGCAGCTTTGGACCTAGGCAGCCTGTCTCTGTCTTTATCTTTGCATTTTTTCGGAATGTCGGTAGTCAGATGGCTTACCGAAGACATACCTGGATAATTGAACAAAGCACCAAAATATTTAGAAGCGTAAATATACCGACGACGAATAGTTTGTTGCTTAAATAAGGCACAAAACCGACAGCGAGGTATGTCATGGTCAGGGCCTAGGCAAGGAATACAGTACGAATGAAAAACTTTGTGAGGTATTTGCTTTCCATAAGAAATACAAAGTACAGTTTTGTGCCTACCATAAATGTAGATGTCCGATAGGAATGCATCTGCAGTCTTCACAAATGGGTTGTCCTGTCGTCAGGCAGCCCTTCGGTCGGCCGGATTCCAAAGTCTGGGTCTGGCTTCGGCTGGTGTCGCACTTCACCCGACGTCATTGCGGCAGTTCTTCGGGTATAAAGGCATCAGCCGACGCCATTTTCCTCAGTGTTTCTTGCCCCAGATGCCAGGTGCCCTCTTGGATGGCTAAATTTGGATAAATGCCAAAGTTTCCAAATAGTAGAGAGCAAACACACAAAATAAGCATGTATGTACATATATACAAACAAATACACCATAATAGATCCCCCCCAAGCTAGCTGAAGGTTGGCAAATACCCTAGGAGTACCTCAGAGGGGAAGGAGGGAGGGTAATCCTGACTGCAGATGCATTCCTAATGGACATCTACATTTATGGTAGGCACAAAACTGTACTATGTCCTTCAAGGATGCATCTGCAGTCTTCACAAATGGGTAGAATACCATAGCTAAACTAGGGGAGGAGGAATGAGTAGAAATTATGGTGTAGTTAGGATCCCTTGCAAAACAGCAGTGGCAAAACCAGCTCGGGATCTAGAGTATAAAGGTAAATTATAATACTTGGCAAATGTATGCACGGAGGTCCAAGTAGCAGCCTCTATAATGTCCTTGGTAGCCACTCCTCGTAAGAAAGCTGTGGTAGTGGCTGTAGCCCTTGTGGAGTGAGGCCTGATTGTCTCTGGAGTTTTCATTCCATGATAGGAGTAACAAAATCTAATGCAATTTCCTATCCATTTGGAGATTGTCTGTTTTGAAATTGGTTTTCCTTCCTTCCCTGTTGCATATGCTACCAGAAGCTGGTCAGTTTTTCTATTGGTTTTTGTCCTGTCCAGGTAGTAGCGTAATTGTCTATGCACATCCAAGGTATGTAGTAGCCTTTCTCCCCTGTTCTGTGGGTTGGGGAAGAAAGTAGGAAGGTGGATAGCCTGATTTAAAGAGACTCTGGATACCACCTTAGGCATAAATGTAGGATTTGTTCTCATGGACACTCTATCTTGATGGAAGATCAGGAAGGGTTGCACTGCCATTAATGCCAGTAGTTCAGAGACCCTTCTTGCTGAAGTTATTGCCAGCAGGAATGCAGTCTTCCAGGTTAAGTATTGTAATTCTGCTGTTGCTGCTGGTTCGAAAGGGGGAAGTGTCAATTTTTCTAGCACAAAGTTCAAGTCCCATGCTGGTAATGGAGGTTTCGGAGGTTTCACATTTTTAATTCCTCTCAGAAACTGTCTGAGCAGAGGATGCGAGAAGACAGGAGGATCCAAGCTGTATTCTGCTGAAATAGCTGAGGCATGTATCTTGATGGAAGAGTAGGACAGGCCTGTATGGAAGAGCTCTGCCAAGTACTCCAGGATGTTGGCTATGTTCACCAGTGTCACTTCTTGCCCCTTTGCAGTACTCCAAGTGAGATATCTTTTCCATTTTGCTGCATAATTCTTTCTTGTTGAAGGTCTTGAGCCTCCAGGATTATGTC
This sequence comes from Protopterus annectens, assembly GCF_019279795.1. Classification (NCBI taxonomy): domain Eukaryota; kingdom Metazoa; phylum Chordata; order Ceratodontiformes; family Protopteridae; genus Protopterus; species Protopterus annectens. The sequence goes on from NC_056745.1 coordinate 1,221,356,773, forward strand.
CTTAACCCTTTGGGATAAATTTGGGTTAATTGTTGTCATGTAATGTTCCAGGCAGTTAGCTGCAGAGTTTTCAGGTTTGGATGCAGGATGTTGAAGTTGTTCTGTGTTAACAGTAATGGGATCAGGGGCAGTGTCCATATTTGTTCCCGGGACATGCTCCTCAGCAATGGATACCAATGTTGTCTTGGCCAGTCTGGAGCTATCAGAATGATCCTCGGATGTTCCTCTTTGATCTTCAGAAGCACCTTGTGCATCAAAGGAAGTGGTGGGAATGCGTATGCTATCAGGTTTTTCCAACTGAAAGATAGGGAGTCCACCTTCCAAGCAAGTGGGTGGTACGTCCTTGTGCAGAATTTCTTTAGCTGGTGATTAAATGGGGATGCAAACAAGTCTATTTGTGGTAATCCCCATTCTCTTGTGATGGCTTTGAAGATGTCCGGATGCAGCATCCATTCGTGGGCATCTGTGGTAGTTCTGCTTAATATGTCTGCTAGAATGTTTTCCTTCCCTGGTACATAAATTGCTTGTAACTGAATGTTGTAACTCAGAGCCACATCCCATAGGTCCAGTGCCAGCCGGCATAGAGTATATGAGTGTGTGCCTCCCTGTCTGTTGGTGTACCACATAACTGTGGTGTTGTCTGTCCTTATCATCAGCTGACCTTCTTGGAGAAAAGGTTTGAAGGCCTGGATTGCCAATTTTACTGCCATCATTTCCTTTAGATTTATGTGCAGGTGCAGCTGGTCTTGAGTCCATAGGCCTTGAATGCACCTGTCCAGCATGTGTGCCCCCCAACTGAGGTCTGAGGCATCTGTCGTGATGGTTTGTTTTGGTTGGCTTTTGCAGAAGGGCAATCCTGAGTTTGATTGGCAGGCCTGAGCCCACCATAGGAACTCTTTCTTCAGGCAGGGAATCATTGGGATTTTGGTTTCTAGGCTGTGCTTGTGTTGAGACCACAAATTCTTTAGGTACCATTGTAGCTTTCTCATATGCAGCCTGGCATGAGGGACCAGTATTATGCAGGATGCCATGAAGCCTAGAGCTTGCAGCACTTTTCTTGCAGTTAGATGGTTCTGCTTTGTTAATGCCAAGAAGTAGAGAGGAAGCTGCTCTTTCTTTTCTGCAGTTAGGGATGCCATTTGATTTGATGTGTCCAGTTCTGCACCCAGAAAGGTTATTCTTTGGGATGGAATCAGCCTTGACTTTTTTATATTGACTGTATATCCCAGGGCTTGCAGCAGGTAAATGACTCTTTGTAGGTCTTCTGTTAGTTTTATTTTGTTGTCCGCTTGTATCAGGCAGTCGTCCAGGTAGGGATAGATTTGAATCCCCTGAAGTTACTGATGCCAGGTATTTCGTGAACACTCTGGGCGCAGTAGATAAGCCAAAGGGCAATGCTGAGAATTGATAATGCTCTGATCCTGCAAGAAATCTGAGGTATCTTCTGCAAATTGGTCTTATGGGGACGTGCAGGTATGCCTCCTTGAGATCTAGAGTTACCAGCCAAGACTCCTTGCCCAGCATGGGAAGAAGCTGCTGTAGGGTCTGCATTTTGAATTTTGGAACAATGAGGAATGTGTTTAAAGCGGACAGGTCTAGAATAGGCCTCCATTTGTTTTCTTTTCTTGGTACCAGGAAGAGTCTGGAGTAAAATCCCTTTCCTTGCTCCAAAGGTGGTACCTTTTCCACAGCTCTCATTCTTAGTAATTGAGATATTTGCTTTAGAGCTTCTGTTCTTTGAGTAGGTGGCAGGTTTGGCATTCCTCTTTTGCTTGGTAGAGTATGGAAATGAAACCTGTAACCTTGGTCTATAGTTTGCAAAATCCATTTTTCTCTTGTGATGCAATGCCAATTCTTTGAAAATAAGGTTAGCTTTCCGCCTAAGGGTGCTTCTAGTTGTTCCCTGGTAGGCGGTGTCACCGCCAAGTCACTGTGATTGAGTTGTTGTAGTGGTGGTGGTTGCATCCGTGCCTCGCTGGTTGTTACCTTGCCACTGGCATCCCCTGTAGGCACCCCTGGTTTGGTTTCTGCCTCTCGAGCGCCTATTCCTGCCTCTTTGTGCCCTAGAGGAGTCTGGAAAGGACCAATTCTTGGAGGGCCAGTTCCTGCTAAACCTTGGAGGTTGAACTTGTAAGAAATGTTTCACTGTTTGTACAGATTTTGCCTTCTCTTCCATCTTTTTTAGTACCTGTTGCGCAGGGGAACCAAATAAACTGACCTTGTCCATAGGTGCATCCAAAAGCTTTGATTTAACATGGTCTGGTAATGCCTGTTCTTTCAGCCATGCATGCCTCCTGATAACTGTGCCAGTCATGGCTGATCTAAAGGAAGCCTCCAGTGCATCATAGCCACATTTTAAAGAATGGTTACTAACCTGCTGTATGTTATGTACCATTTCTTGAACATATTTCTTATCTAAAGATTCTTCAGAGGACAGCTTTTTAGTCAACTGGCCAAGCATAAACTCTTGGTATTGAATCATATGAAATTGGCAGTTCAAAGCTCTAGCTGACAAAGTAGCAGAGGTGTAAACTTTTTTACCCCATCTCTCTAAGGACCTGGATTCCCTTTCAGAGGGAGGGTTTTAGTGGAAGTAGCTGCTACAGCTTTAGGGCCCTGGGAGATAGTCTCTGGATCTGCAAAAGGAGCCTTATATAAATGGTGATGAGTGTCCGGGACCCTGTAGAACCTATCGGGCTTAGCAGGAGCCGGAGGTAATGAATCAGGAGCAGTGCAAGCATCATTAAATGCATCATCAACAACAGAAAGTACTGGAGGTATAGCTAAAGGCCTATGCTGTGGCAAATGTAGAAAGGTCCTAAGCCTTTTCTGGAGTCTGAGAAATCTTGGCCCTGCCACTGAAATTGTTCCCTCATAGCATGCAAGGTTTCCCCAAAGGAAAATTCCTCAGGAGGAGAGGCTGAAGGGATGGACTCCTCAGCATCAGAGTCTTCGTAAGGAGAATAAGCAGCCTCAGGAGGGTCTGTATGCTCTGAGTCATCAGAGGAATCATCTGTGGATACTGGCTCAGGGGGCTCTGCTCTAGGCCTTTTTTCTGGAGGAGGGAGAGGCCCTGTCTGGATGAGGCTGGGCTCCACGAATTAAAGAGATGAGATCCTCAGTCAAAGTAAGCATATGGGAGCTGGTGCTGGGCCTGAGAGAGGGGGGCTTGGCGGGCACAGTTTTTGATGCTTTGGCTGCTTTAGCCCTGGCAAAGGCCTTAATAGACATTGCTGCAGGAGGCCTAGCAGCTCCACGTGCAGGGGTAGAAATATCCAGGGGAATGGTATCTGATAAATCCTGTGAAACCGCAACAGAAGGTTGGATTTCAGAAGCCGTTTCTACCAGGTTAGAAGAGGCCTCGGTAGAAGGCATGATTTCGGCTGAAGAAAGAACCGCTTGCTCGGTTTCGGCCGAAACCGAGACACTCGCGGTTTGCTTAACCGCGAGAGTCGGTCATTTTCTTTGCGTTTTTTGGTACTTTGCGTAGTCGGAGGATCCGACGGCATAATATATGCAAAATCGGAGCCGAAAATCTGTTCAGCAAACTCCGACCGACGTCTAAGTGCCCATCGGTTAAAAGAAGCACAGGCTAGACAAGCTGCTACGTCGTGGTCTGGGCCTAAACAATGTATGCAATAGGAGTGGAAATCTTTATGAGGTATTTGTTTCCCACAAGATAAACAGTTATTCACTTTCTCTGACATCGGCTGAGGCAAGAAAGAGTCCCCAACGGGGTACTTAGCTTTTTAGAAGTCTTCGAAGTAATATTCGGTAGTAGTAATCTCTGGATCTGACCGACCGGCACTTGCGAACAGCTTCTGCTTCGGGTGCCACGCGGCAAGAAAGACTGGGGAAAATGGCGTCGGCTGATGCCTTTATACCCGAAGAACTGCTGCAATGACGTCGGATGAAGTGCGACACCAGCCGAAGCCAGACCCAGACTTTGGAATCCGGCTGACCGAAGGGCTGCCTGACGACAGGACAACCCATTTGTGAAGACTGCAGATGCATCCTTGAAGGACATTTATTAAGTTTTACTGACATTGGTTTAGAGCAAGAAAAAGTTTCCCCAATGGGGTACTTATCTTTAGTTAAAGACTTCGGTTCTGAAACTCGAAAACGAAAATTTCAGGAGTCGGCCGGCCGGCACTTGCGAACTGCTTCTGCTTCAGGTACCGCACGGCAAGAAAGACTGATGTAATGGCATCGGCTGCATGCTTTATACCCCTGACTACCTGACGTCATGGAAGATGAGACAGCAACCGACGCAGGACCCAAGACTTTGCTAATCAGGCCGAATGAGGACTACTGCAAGCAGATAACCCAAATGTGATGACTGCAACAGTGAAACATGAAGAAAGTACAGTTGTGTACCTACCATAAATGTAGATGTTCGAGTGTATTCACTGTTGCAGTCATTACACTTGGGTTATCCTGCTGGCAGGCGACCTGCAGTCGGCCCGAGTTCCAAAGTCTTGGTCCGGCGTCGGTTGCTATCGCCTCTTCCCTGACGTCAGTGCGCCAGGGGTATAAAAGTTGCAACCGACGCCATTTTCTTCAGTTTTTCTTGCCCCAGATGTCAGGTGCCTCCAGATAGGAAGGCTGGAAAGATAAAATGATGCCAACAAACATGCATATGTTACTATAAAGATTTCTTTCATCTATAAGCAAATACAACACATAGGTAGTATAGAGATGAGTAGTACAGAAAATTCCCAGCAATGGAAAAGGGGGATGGTGGGTGGGTAACCTGGACTGCAACAGTGAATACACTCGAACATCTACATTTATGGTAGGTACACAACTGTACTATGTCCATTGTGTTTCACTGTTGCAGTCATTACAGTTGGGTAGAATCCCAAAGCTGAGGTTGGGCGGCTGGGTCTAAATTGGATTTGGAGAGGCTAACAAGCCCTGCAGAACTGCAGTGGCAAAGCCTGCTCTGGATTTAGAGTAGAGTGGTAAGTGGTAGTGCTTGGTGAAAGTGTGCACTGAGCTCCAGGTTGCAGCTTCTAAAATGTCTTTGGTTGGTACTCTTCTGAGGAAAGCTGCTGAAGTGGCTGCTGCTCTGGTAGAATGAGGCCTAATGCCCTTAGGCACTGATTTGCCATGTTGTGCATAACAGAAGCGGATGCAGTGACCTATCCATTTCGAGATTGTCTGCTTTGTAATAGGCTTTCCTTGTGATCCTGCAGCATATGCTACAAACAGTTGCTCAGTTTTTCTGAAAGCTTTTGTTTTGTCCAAGTAGAATCGTAGCTGTCTGTGTATATTCAAAGCATGCAGAAGTCTCTCCCCTTTATTCTGGGGATTTGGGTAGAAAGTAGGCAAATGAATGGTTTGGTTTAAGGCCACATTGGAGACCACCTTTGGCATGAATGTTGAGTTTGTCCTAAGAGACACCCTGTTCTGATGAAAGATGAGGAAAGGTTCCACAGCCATTAATGCCTGAAACTCTTCTTGCAGAAGTTATTGCTAGGAGCAGAGCATTTTTCCATGACTAGAATTTTAGATCAGCTGTGCTGGCTGGTTCAAAAGGAGGCAGTGTGAGTTTTTCTAAAACAAAATTGAGGTCCCAAGTAGGTACTGGTGCTCTCCTTGGGGGTCTTATATTTTTTGCCCCTCTGAGGTACTGTCGTAGTAGAGGATGTGAAAAAATAGGAGGTTCTGTATTGTAATGAGCTGAAATGGCAGAGGCATGGATTTTAATAGATGAGAAAGATAAGCCTTTGTCCAACATCTCAGTTAGGCATTGTAAAATCTGAGGTATATTAGGGACAAGTGGTTCGAGCCCTTGTGCCTGGTTCCAGGCACAGAATCTCTTCCATTTTTCTGCATAAGATTTCCTAGTGCTGGGCCTCATGGCTTCTAAAATGACATCCATAACAGCTTTAAAGAGAGGTGCAGTCTGAATGGCTACATTATCTGCCATACTGCCAGATTTAAGGTTCTGAGTTGACTGTGCAGAATCTGATTGTCTTGTTGTGTCAGAAGATGAGGAATATTAGGTAGAAGCCAAGCTGGGCCTTGAGACAAATTCTTTAGGATTGAGTACCAGTGCTGGAGTGGCCAGTCTGGTGCAATCAGGATCATTCTTGGCCTTTCTTGTCTGACTTTTAGTAGCACCTTGGTGAGAAGAGGCATCGGAGGGAAGGCATAGACTGTCAAGCCTTTCCAGCTGAATGAAAGAGCATCCACTTTCCATGCTTGAGAGTGATAAGTTCTTGTGCAAAATTTCTGTATTTGGTAATTGTGAGGGGAGGCAAAGAGATCTATGTCTGGGCGTCCCCATTTCCTTGTTATCATGCTGAATACTTGTGGACTGAGCTTCCATTCGTAAGGATCCATGAGATTTCTGCTTAGTTCGTCTGCCAGTGTGTTTTTTGTTCTTGGCAGGAATTGTGCCTGCATATGTACTTGATAGGTCAGTGCTGTGTTCCACAAAGTCATGGCTTGTCTGCATAGGGGGTAAGAATGTGTGCCCCCTTGCTTGTTTATGTACCACATAACTGTGGTATTGTCCGTCTTTACTAATAGTTGTCCTGGATGTATTAGGTCCTTGAAAGCTGTCAGGGCATTCTGTACAGCTAGCATCTCTTTCTGATTGATGTGAAGATGCATTTGTTCCTTAGTCCACGTGCCCTGAATACATTTTCCTGCCATATGTGTCCCCCAGGCATAATCCGATGCATCTGCTGTTATTGTCTGCCTGGCTGTGGGTAAAGTGAAAGGCTGTCCCTTGTTGTGGTGACAGGCCTGGGCCCACCATCGAAACTCCTGTTGTAGGCAGGGAATTAAAGTTATGATTGTCTCCAGGCTGTGACAATGCGGAGTCCAAACACTTTTTAGGTACCATTGTAGTTTCCTCTTATGCAGTTTTGCATATGGAATTAGTAGAATGCAGGATGCCATGAAGCCCAGGGCCTGCAGAATGTTTCTTGCAGGGAGCTGGGTTTTTGTTGCCATCATTTGAAAGTAATGAGTCAGTTGCCTTTGTTTGTCTGGCGTGAGATAAGCCATCTGGGCAGTTGTATTTAAGCTTGCACCCAGGAATATTATCTCTTGAGAGGGCACTAGTTCTGATTTTTTTTTGTTTACTGTGTACCCTAGGCAAATTAGCAATCTTTTTACAAACGCAAGATGCTTTAGAAGAATGTCCTTGCTCTTTGCTTGAATAAGGCAGTCGTCCAAATAGGGATATATTTGAATTCCTTTTTGTCTGCAAAATGCAATTACTGGTGCCAGGCATTTTGTGAAGACCCTGGGCGCAGCAGATAAGCCAAAGGGCAGTGCAGAGAATTGGTAATGCATTCAGCCTGCTATGAATCTGAGGTATCGTCTGCAAGATTGTCTGATTGGGACATGCAGGTATGCCTCCTTGAGGTCCAAAGTAACTAGCCAAGCCTTCTTGCCCAGCATGGGCAGAAGTTGCTGTAGTGTTAACACTTTGAATTTTGGAACATCCAGGAAAGTATTTAGGATTGACAGGTCTAGTATTGGTCTCCAGGCTTTGTCCTTTCTGGGTACTAAGAAAAGTCTTGAGTAAAATCCTTGTCCCTGTTCTTGCTGTGGAACTTTTTGAATAGCTCCCATGTCCATACGAGCAGCAATCTGTTTTTGTGCCTCTGCCCATTTGTTTTGTGGCAGGTCTGGCATACCTTTTGGTTTTGGAAGCGTGTGGAAGTGGAACCTGTAACCCTGAGAAACAATATTCAGCACCCATTGGTCCTGGGTGATCATGTGCCAATTTTTTGAGAAAAGTGCTAGCTTCCCCCCTGGGGATGCTGTCAAGAGGTAAGTGCTTGGCATTTGCAGAGGGAAGTCATTGGGACTGTTTCCTATAAGGTTGTGATTTGTCTTCCCCTCCTTTGGAGCGGAAACACCCCATTGCTTAGGTCTGTAGGAGCCTTGGGGCTGTGATCTGCCCCTTGGGCGTCTGTATCTGCCTCTTTGTGGCCTGTCTGACACTGGAAAGGACCAATTTTTTGAAGGCCAGTTTCTAGGTGGTTGAACCTGTAAGAAATTTTTCACTGTCTGCATTGACTTTGCTTTATCCTCCATTTTCTTTAACACCTCTTCTGCCTTAACACCAAACAAAGTATCATGCTGTAATGGAGCATCCAATAATTTTACTTTAACATGGTGAGGTAAATTTTGTTCTTTCAACCAAGTATGCCTTTGAATAACAGAGCCTGCAACTGCAGCTCTACAAGTAGCCTCTAATGAATCAAAACCACATTGCATTGTATGCTTTCCCACTTGTTCAATTGCAAGCAATAAATCCTGCATTTCTTTACTGTCAGAACCTTCTGTATTTGAAACCATTGCCTGCTTTAACAAAGACATGAGGTACTGTTGGTATTTAAGCATGTGAAACTGACAGTTTAAAGCTCTTACAGCTAAAGTAGTGCAAGTGTAAACTTTTTTTCCCCCATCTGTCCAGAGCTCTGAAATCCCTATCTGAGGGGACAGGATTTTTAGCAGTAGAAGCCTTAACCCCTTTAGGACCCTGGGAAATTGTTTCTGGGTCTGCAGCGGGGTTTTTGTAAAGAAATGTATGAGAGTCAGGGACTCTGTAGTACCTATCTGGCTTGACTGGTGCAGAGGGTAAAGAATCAGGAGACAGACTGGATTAAGGAAAAACATCATCAACAATATCAAGCACAGGGGGGATAGCCAGGGGCCTGTGCTGAGGCAATAAAAGGAAGTCTTTGAGCCTTTTCTTGGATTCAGAATAATCCTAGCTCTCCCAATGGAAATGCTCCCTCATGGTGTGCAGTTTCCCCAAAAGAATAATCCTCAGGCAGAGAGGCTGAAGGTATGGACTCTTCTGCATCAGAGTCCTCATAGGGAGGGAGAGAATATCCCTGATCAGAAGAGGAATCAGAGGAAATGGAAACCCGGTCAGAGGAGTCATAATCAGTATCCTGCCTAGGCCTTTTGTCAGGGGGGATGGGAACCCCTGATTAAGGTAATTAGGTCTTCGGCCATTTTAAGCATCTGTTTCTTTGGCATGGATGACTGTTCAGGAGAATGCTGTACTTGTTTCCTTGTCTTTAATGGTGTTTTTGACTTTGCCTTTGCTGCTGTAGTGGGCTTAATTGTAAGCTGTGAAGGTCGGAAAACACCCTCAGAAGCCGATGCCTGCTCAGCGGCTCCGGACCCATCTGAGGGTATAGTTTCCATAGGCCCAATTCCTTGAGTTTCCACAGGCCTCGGTGTGTCCACGTGGCTGTCGGTTACGGCCTGTGGCTCTGAGGTAGCGGGTGCCAGGGGCTGCAAAAGCGCCTCCTGAGAACCGGTGACTGGCCTAGAAGAGGCTTCGTCGTCGGTTTTGGACCTCGGATGCCTGTCCTTTTCTTTGTCTTTGCGTTTTTTTATAAATTGCGGTTGCCGGTTGTTCCAACGGCATTATGTAATTAAACCTTCGGCCAAAGTAATGTAAAGCAAAATCAAACCAACATTTAATAGTTCGTTTATTGAATCTAGCACAAAACCGACAACTAGTAACATTGTGGTCAAGGCCTAGGCAAGGAATACAGTTAGAGTGAAAGTCCTTATGAGGTATTTGCTTCCCACAAGAAATACAATTAACTTTTACTGACATCGGTCTGGAGGAAGAAAAAGTTTCCCCAACGGGGTACTTAGCTTTATTGAAGACTTCGGTTCTGAAATTCAATTTTCAAAATCTCAGGAGTCAGCCGACCAGCACTTGCGAACTGCTTTTGCTTCGAGCACCGCGCGGCAAGAAAGACTGAAGAAAATGGCATCAGTTGCAACTTTTATACCCCTGGCGCACTGACGTCAGGGAAGAGGCGACAGCAACAGACGCCGGACCAAGACTTTGGAACTCAGGACGACTGCGGGTCGCCTGCCAGAAGGATAACCCAAGTGTAATGACTGCAACAGTGAAACACAATGAACGTCATGTGTAGTTCCTTTCAAGAAGGCTTTATAAAATCCGTCTGACATGATTTCATAGCCATTTTCTACTATATGAAAAGTGTGAAATTGCTGCCAACTGAACTCTAATTGTAGCTGCGGCAGCACCTTCGTTAAAGAGTTTAGCCAAAAAGACTAATATAAAATGAATGGGAGCAGTAACTGGATCAATCTGATTAGAATTAGCCTATAAAACAAACTTCTTCCATTTTCCCTTGTACAGTTTTCGTGTAGGTGACTTATGTGAAGAAATTAAAATGTGTCTTACAGGACAGGAAAGGGAAGAAAACCTGGCTAATATGGGAAATGAAGCAGCCAAGCTGTCAGTTTGAGATTGTGTAGATTGGGATGAACCATTCCTGACAGGTGAGTCAGAAGATCTGTACTGGGGTCCAGAATCCATAGTTCATCCCAAATATGAGGCCAAAGAAAGGGGAACAAAATTTGTCGAGGCCAATAGGGGGAAATTAGGATTACTGTCAGCTTCAACAAGCTTGCTTTCTGTAGTAGTTTGGGAATTGGAGGAAAGATATAAAAAAAGACCCGGGGACCAATCCTGAACAAGTGCATCCCTTGGAGACTCCCCTGGAGGTGGATCAGGACAAAGTAGTTGCTGCATTTGGCACTGGTGGGTGAAGCAAAAAGGTTGCAGCAAGTCTGGCCCCATTTTCAGAAAATCTCTTCTACAACTTTTTGATTGAGGGAACACTCGTGTGGCAATAGAATGGCTGTGCTCAATTTGTCTGCTATTACGTTGAATTTCCCCAGGATGTGCTTTGCTATCAGCAAGTGACTGGAAGATGAAGCCCACTGCCAGACTCTTAGGGCTTCTTGACAAAGGGGGTAAAGATCTGGTTCCCCCTTGCTTGTTTATGTACCAGACCACAGACATGTTGTCCAACTGGATTGCTATTGTTCCCAGAGGGAGGGAGTCTTGAAATGCTGGCAATGCTAAAAGCAGAGCCCGCATCTCCAGGATGTTTATGTGCAAATGGGCCTCATGTTGATGCCAGATGCCTTGAACGGTCTTCCCCAGATAATGCCTCCCCCCGCCCTATCTGGGAAGTGTCCATGGTCACCATGGCTTGGGTTTGGGGAGGGATAAAATGACGGCCTTGAGATACCAGAGCAGCGTGAATCCACCACTGAAGATCTTTCTTGCACGAATTTGTTATCATAATTTTGTGTGTCACTGGTAGCTCTAGAATTGACCACTGCATCAAAGGTAACCACTGACGTATTCTCATCTGGAGACGAGCTAAGGGAATAAGGACAATTGAGGCGGCCATTTTTCCCAGTACTTGAAGAATTACTTTGGCAGAAGCTCATTTCTTCCTGATCAACATTCTTACATAATACCAAAGATCGGCTACTCTGTCTTGTGGAAGTTTTGCTATCATCCTTTTTGTGTCTATTTCTGCTCCTACCCCTATGAAGACCAAGTTCTGACATGGCTCTAGAGCAGATTTTCCGTAGTTTATTGTAATTGCTAGGGAGGAACAGAGTTGTAGAGTGTAGTCCTTGGCCAGTAGCAGAAGATGCCTGATCGGGGCGGTTATGAGCCAATCATCCAGATATAGAAACTCCCAGAATCATTGACGTCTAAGGTGAGCCGCAACTACTGCCATGTATTTGGTGAACACTCTGGGGGCTGTAATGAGACCAAAGGGCAGAGTTCGAAACTGGAAGCACAAGTGCCTTCTGGACTACCTTTCCAACCTTATATGGTAGTATGCATCATGAAGGTCTATACAGCACATCCAATTGTCTTTTTCCAAAAAAGGAAGTATTGACTGCAGAGTCACCATCTAATACTTGCTCTTTTTTTTACCGATTTGTTTAGATTGCTGAGATCCAGAATGGGTCTCCAGTCCCGTTTTCTTTGGAACTAAAAAGAAAAACCTTGAGTAAGTTTCAAATCCCCTCTGGTCTGCGGGAACTTCTTGGATGACTCTTTCTTAGCAACTTTTGAATTTCTAAGGTTGCTTGTTCCTTTTGACTGGGTGAAACTTCTGGAACTGTTTTGTTTATGGAAGTGGGAAAGGAAAAGGGAATGATATATTCCCTGGATATTATGTTCTGCACCCACTTGTTTATTTTTAGCCAGGTATGAAGGTGCAGAGACAATCATCCCCCAACTGCCTCCAGAGGTGGACAATCGGGCACCCCCCCCCCAATAGCGCTGAAAGGGATACCAAAGATTCTCTGGAGCCCTGATTCTGCTGGCCTCCCCTGCCGCGAGAGCAGTGCCTTCCATTATTGTTCCGCCTTCTGCCTCTAGGGGAACTTTCACCCTGCATGTCTTGGAAAGACCTTTGTGATTTTTTGAACCACATCTTTCCACTACCTCTTTGACCTTTGGGAAAGGTCTGGTGGGTATGGAAAAATATACTCCAATGGCAGATAACATTTTGCCTTCCTGTTCATACCTGGTGAGCGTCTCTTTTACTTTAGGCCCAAAGAGAGAGGAGCCATCAAAAGAGGTGCTAATGAAGGAATACTTCAAGGGCTCTGAGAAATCACATCCAGGGCTGCCTCTTATGTGAGATGCCTGAACCCACTGCCCTGCTCGTTCCATCTGAGATGAATCTTATGGAAGAGTTTATGACTGAATTAAGGGTGGCGAGCTGAGCAGTCACCTTGTCTGTAACCACATCAGCTACAGCCCTTGGAGAGAATCTGACAATTCCTTTACCAGATCCCTCTTAAGTTTAGTAAAATGTGTTAGGTAGTTCAGTGACCGTAATGCAAAGGTTGCTGATGAAAAGACGCGCTCTCTGTATCTATCCATGGTCCTAGAATCTTTATTTGGGGTATGAATAGTGGAAATGGTCTCAGATAGTTCCTTTTAAGTGGCCGCTGCCATGATCATGGCATCAACTGCTATACCTTTTTAAGGAAAGGCTTGTCTGAAGGGGGAGTAATATATTTATTCACCTCCTAGGAGTCAGTTCTATGGAGTCTGGGGTCTCCCAAGCCTTCTGAGAGATTAAGTCAATAGGGTCATCGGAAGGAGGGGTCACCCAAGAGGTGGAAGGGCAAGACCTGAAAGCCTTCAGGAATACTGACTCCTCATCAAAAGGAGTTATAGGCTGCAAGCCACCTCTCTGTTTTAACATTTCCAGGATGTTTCCGAAGGAGACATCTTCAGGAAGTGACAGAGGGGACCCCTTCTGCATCATTGAGGTCAGTAGCAGATGTGAATGACTCCTCTGGGGAGTCCAGATGCTTCCTCATGCAAGTCCTCTTCTGAAGGCCTTCCTCAGTAGGGTAATCTAGGGAAGTTTCAGAAGGGGGGAATCCCTTGCTGGACATCCTGAAGTCTGGGGTCTCTGCAGTCCTGTGGAAGCTGTACATGAGTAGGCGAAGTCACCAGCCCAGAAGTGGAAGGAAGATCATGGGTAGACTGTTTCTGGGACTGGAATGTAGTCATTAACCTGCTCATAACCTCAAAGGCACTCCGTCCCTGATCCAAAGAAAACCTTGGATCTGACAAAAGGGTAGCTGGAAACAAGGGAATCAACGGTGCAGAGGACAGATGCTTCGAGGCAGAGACAGGATCCGAACTCACCTGTGCTGAAGCTCCGAGAGGCAGCGTTGGATCCGTTGATAACTGAACCCACTGTCCGAGTTCGACTGGGGAGTGTCAGCTCCTAGAGGTCTCCCACTCCCACTGAGCAGAAGAACTCAGTGCAGACGTCGGATCCAGGGAACCTATAGGTCTAGGATCTGAGACAGACACTAGCCGAACATCCGAATCTTCCAGCTCCAAAATCAGGGAATGGATCGGAGGAGGAATAGGTGCCGATGTAGAGGACTTTGTTGGATCTGATGCCTTTAGACTCTGAATCAGTAATAATTTGGCCAAAGCCTGTATCTTCAGAAGCCTATGCACTACCCTATCCATATCATCATCTGACAACCTCCTGGTAGATCATGTAGATAAGATGAGGGATCTGGACTTTGTCAAAAATGGTGCTGGGAGTCGAGAAGGTATAGGCTCCAGTGATGGAGAATGGCTCTGATATCTAAACTTAATAGGAGCTGAAGGCTCAGGTTGCTCCGAAGACCTCTCGGATCTGGAAGTTACTGGCTGCTCCGAAGAATCTGTTGGAGCAGACAGTTTAGGTACTTTCTGTTTTGGCTCCGAGGATGAATTTGGAGTCGAGGACGGTTGCTTCTGTGATTTGTCAGACTTATCCGATGATTTTGATGATTTGGAGAATTCTGGACAAATAGCCTCAGAAAAAGGAGTTTTAAGTAAACCTTTCAATACGAGTTTATTTTTACGCTCCATTAAAGCCCTTTGGTTAAAAGCATGGCAAATGGAGCATGATTCATGTAGATGTAAAGGCACTAAACCATACATACACAAAGTGTGTATCACTTAAAGGCATCTTTTTTCCACATTGTTCACATTTTTTAAACCAAGGGTTTCCCTTCCTGTTTTTGAGATATGAGTTTTAGCCAATGAAAAACCAAAACTACATTAACTAAAGGAGAAAAACAACTTGCACACATGCCTGCACACACACACACACACACACACACACACACACACACACACACACACACACACACACACTCACACACTCACACACTCACACACACACTCACACACACACACACACACACACACACACACTCACACACACACACACACACACACACACACACACACACACACACACACACACACACACACACACACACACACACACACACACACACACACTCACACACACACACACACACACACACTCACACACACACACACACACACACACACACTCACACACACACTCACACACACACACACACACTCACACACGTGCACACAAAAGAACGCCCTCTAACTAAAACGGACATTAGAAGAACTGAGGAAAAATAGGACTTTTTTTTAAGCTAGAAGTTGAAGAATGTCCTCTAACTTAAACGGAAATTGAAAAATAGAAGGAAAGAACAACACTCGCAAATGTAAACAAATGTCCTCTAACTTAAATGGACGTGGGAAAAGAAAGCTAACGAGAGGAAACAACACTCAAACAGCCAGAAAGAATGTCCTCTATCTTAAATGGATGTAAAGAAGGTAAGGAATTACTAAACTAAGTAATAGAGGAAAAATTTAGCAAAAATTACTAGAAATATATAATAAAATTTCACTTAGCCTAAAGCTTCCTGAGATGCTTTCACTGAGCAGCAAACGAGATCTGGGGGTTTTAGGGAACTACGTTATGGGTAAGGTAGAATGCCCACAAGCTTTGCTGAAGGCCTCGAGCTTTTGAAAAAGGCCAAGATGGATCCGATAGATTGAATCCGACCCACAAGTGAGAATAAAGGCGAGATTGACATCACATTTATTGTTTTTTTATACCATTCCAAAACTGTTTGGGATTTGTACTGAGGCAAAGTAAGTTGCGTCATCTTCACATATTAAACCTTTCATTGGGTTTCATGGGAATTTGTAATACAGTGACTGGTCTTTCTTATATTATTTCCAGGCTTTGTCTCTAAACCCCTCTTTGTTTTGTTTTATGTCAGCAGTTAACCATTATGCAAGTTTACATTTGAATCTCTTTTTTCATAGTAAACAGAAGTAATCCAGAAGGCTCTAATCATGTCTGGTAATCCACCTGTGAGCAACAGAGTGACAGGACTAAAAAGAAGCAGAGTACAAAGGATTAGTCCACATAAAATCACTTTAGCTAGCAGAGCTAGGAGATTCTCTCTCTCTCTCTCTCTGATACCCTTCCTGTGGGTGGAATAAAGATGCCTTGTTGAAGTTTTAAGTAGTTTATTCAGTTAAGTAAGTAGATGGACACGTGTTCTGAATATCTCTCTCTCTCTATGTGTGTGTGTGTGTATATATATATATATATATATATATATATATATATATATATATATATATATATATACACACACACAGATATATAAACATATATATAAGATATTCACACACAGGATTACTCTAGTTAAAAACATGAGTACATATTTACAAGCAGCATGCAACAGAAAATAAATGAAAAGTTTTCCGTCAAAACAGTATGCCTGCTTCAGGGATCTTATTTGTCAATATCTAGTAAAGTATCCATTGTCTGTCTCATGTCTTACCTAAATTTTGCTGCATGCTACTGCCTTGACCACTTCCCAGGAACTATAAGAGCGTCTGAACTGCGGCAGTTTCAAAGTTAAAGTGGCCTCCTACCCTTCCATTCACCAAATATTTACATTAAACTGTTGCATGCTACAACCTTGACTGCTTCCCAAGGACTATAAGAGCATCTGAACTGCTGCAGTTTCAAAGTTAAAGAACTGGGCTCCTATCCTTCCATTCACCAAATGTATGTTTGCTGCTAATATTTGTAATTTTTCCTGTAATGTTAACCTCCCGGGTCTTCGCTGTACAGCGCCATAACACACCCAGCTCATCAGCCCTCCTCTAGCTGTTACTCTCACTCAACCCTTCCACATCAGCCCTCCGGTGTTTCTTTGCAAACTCCCTCCGTTTCCTGCCTGTGTCTTCTCTCCACCACTTACCCTGCATCTGCTATATAACAGCCTACTCCTCATTTCCTACTAACTTCATCACTGTTAAAAACCCCTTGCTTTTTCCTCTCTTTGTACCTTGTTTCCTATGTTTCTCCCCACTCCTCTTGCTCGCTTTCTCCTGGCCTGAGTCTATCTTCCACCCCAACTATCCCCTTAGATTACAGTGTTTAGATGTTGTAAAACCAACCTTAATGTGTTTAAAAATAGTGCTCTGATACCCATTTTCAAGCTCACAACCTGCCCCAGCACACTCATACCTGCAGCTCGTGTTACACTTACAGATTAATTTTTGCAGCTCTGTCTGCGGCTCAGGGCAAACCCGCTTCACTCAGGCTCACTCCACTCCCCTACCCCCATTCCCACCCACCCCCTCTCATTACATTTATAGCTGAAATACACCACACCCACTATACCAACCACCTATCACCAATCACCACACCCCCTTCCAAACTCCTCCCATTTCACCATCTCTTCACTCCACCCCTCACAGAATAATCACTCTCTCCACCTCTCCCCAGATCCTTTTGCAGTATACAGCTTCCCCTCTCTTATTTACTCTACTCCACTTCCCTTGCTGTCTACACTTACTCTTCCCATAATGGTGCTCCATCACCTTTTACTGTTCATCACACTGCTTTTATACCTCTTCTACCTCACTTATAATGCCACTAACTTCCATAACTATTATATCCAACACTACCACTCCTCAGCACGTACTGAAACAACAGCACAACTTCCTTTTAAGCCTTATAGGATCATCAGCCCTCAACTATATCACTACAGCAAAATTCTTCTCTTCCACTTCAAACATTTACATATGCACTCCACTCAGCCATCCACATACAGGCATTACCAACCCAGGGCAGAACTTAGATACTTAGTATTACACTCCTTAACACAGATTTAACTGCAGGCAGATATCCATCCCAACCCTGGCCCTAACCGTAATTCTTCTCCCAACAACTGTGACCTTCTAGACTCCACCTCTACTACTACTGTACAAAATCAGGCTGGCCCAACTCCAAGCACTTCACTTCCCATAACCTCCAACTCAGATCTACTAATAAAAAATTTCAACCTCAGAAGCCTCCTAAATAAAATAACTGAATTTCATGCTACCTTGGCCACCTACTCTCCAGACATAGCTGTCATTACCAAAACCTGGTTAAAGCCCCATGTCAAAGACTGTGAAATTACAACTAATGGTTACATCATCATAAGACAAGACAGACTAAACAAATGAGGTGATGGTCTAGCTGTTATGTTCAAAGACTCTCATATAGTGGAAAAACTAAACTGTACTACCCCAGCCATTCTCCAGTGCAGAAATACTAGTCACACACCTGAAACTTAACCCTCAAAAAGCCATTATTATTACTGGCGTACACTGCCTCCCGGAAACAACCTTCCCAGTATTGAATCCCTCCTCTCTTGGACTGCTTCTTCTTTCAGCCAGAAAACCATCATCCTAGGTGACTTTAACCTTGACTGGCTCTCCTGCTCCTCTACCTGTCCCACTAACTTCATTAACCTGTACTTCACCCAAACTATTAAGAGCCCCATCTGCACCGACAAACATTTGAATAAACAATACTCGACTTGATACTAACCAACAAGCCTAACCTTGGGCAAAAAGCTAGCTACCTACCTATCTCACTAAGTGACCATGCTCCCACATTCCTAGTTAGAAAAGGAATTCAGTCCCAAACATACATACCCTTTAAATACACCTGGAACAAGAAAAACTTCCCCCAGAGACATTCAATTTACTACTTCAACATTGTGACGGGTCCCCATTAAAAACCCTACTAGACCTTGCAGTCGAATACTTCAATAATAAATTCCTTGAAATCCTAAATAATCTCTCCCCCATCAGGAAAATACGTACCAAAGTCAAACAACTGCCATGGCTATCTAATGACACTAAGGCTCTAATCAAACAAAGGAACAAAGCCTGGTCACGTTACCATACCACCAAAAATAAAAATGATTTCACCATATTTCAGCAATTAAGAAATCAAGCTACGAATAAAATATCTAGTGACAAAAAAACTTATTTTCAATCCACCCAAAAAATACCTGAACAACCCACAAAAGTTCTGGCAAAACATCAACTACCTCCTTAACCATGGTAAAACCACCACCCCTACTCCTGTCACTTGTAATACCTCTGAGCCCATAGCATCGCAATTCAACTCCCACTTTATTAACTCAATCACCACCCTCCTAGACAACAAACAATTCTGCCCACTAAGCATACCCCCCACACCGAAGACACAAACTCTTTCTCCCTCAAACACATTCAGACTATGTACATAAAAAACTCCTAAGTAAACTAAAACCCTGTTGACTTGTTGCAGACCAGCTACCCAATGAATTCCTGAAAACAGCTGCTCCATCCGTAGCCTACCCCATATCCACCCTAATCAATCACTTTATATCTGCATGATATATCCCTCATCTCTGGAAAATTTGTTACATCATTCCCCTTCACAAGGGCAGTCTCTGTAGAGAAATCTCAAATTATCGACCAATTGCCATCCTCTCTCCCATAGCTGAAATACTAGAAAAATGTATCCACCAGCAGCTTCTAAATCACCTCACCACCAACAACATGCTATCTCCCTAACAGCACATCTTCAGGCCCAAGCACAGTACAAATACTGCCTTAATTAGCTTCACCAATACTATTCAACACCTTAAAAATTAAGGACAAAGGGTCTCTGAAATTTTTCTAGATATGTCAAAAGCTTTTGACACCATGTCTCAACAACTGCTACTCAGTAAACATGCAAACTACAATCTCAACTCCTCATCCCTAACCTGGTTCTACAGCTACCTTTCAAACCGTCAACAGGCTACTAAATGGGAAAACAATTTCTCTCCTCTACTGCCTGCATACTCTGGACTACCCAAGGATCCACACTTGGGTCCCTCCTCTTTATCATATTCACCAATAACCTAAATTCCACCACCCATCATGCAACTATCATCCAATATGCAGATGACTCCTCACTTACCTGTTCAGCCCCTTCTCCCCAAGAACTATAACAAAAAATTCAAACATCCTTCCTGGACATAGAAACATTCCTCTCCAAGCATCAACTCATCCTATACTCAAAGAAGATTAACTTAATGATTTTCACTAAAAAATCATCCAAGGTAAACCTTCTACCCCTCTGTATCTATTCCTTCAATGGAACAAAATTTGACCCAACTAATCAGACTAAACTCCTAGGAGCTACAATCGATAACAGACTAACATTTGATACACACATCTCCTTACAATCAAAAAAGTCCATATCAAACTAGGTACACTCTACAAAGCCAAACCTTACCTCGCTCACCAAGTCAGACTAGCCACTGCTACAGCCCACTTACTATCCACCCTCCTCTATTGTTCACATATTTTCACCAACCTACGCAAGACTACCTTAATAATCTAGAATCCTGCTACAACAAAATAGCTAGGCTTGCAGCCAACCACCCCCATAAAACGCATCATTGTTCTACTTTCCAGCACCTCAACTGTCTGGAACTTCCCAACCTGTTAATTCTAAACCAACTTAGCTTTGCCCACAAAGTCTTCCACAACAACTACCTTGCCCTCTCTAACCTGGTCCAACCCAACATCAATTGCAGGTCCCTTAGATCCTCTAACAAATTACTGCTAAAAATTACCCAGTCACACAACTATCATGGTGATTCCCTCTATTCCAATAAAACAGCCAAAGTCTGGAACGCTCTACCTCAGGACAGCCAAAAGAATACAAACACCTCTTCTTTCAAAAAAAGCCTAAAAAAATATCTCACCAGCAGATGTCTCTGCCCCTGTACTTCACCTGGATAACACCCTCCTAATGTCTTTTCAACTCTGTACTATCACTCTCCTCAAACTACAGCTGTTTGCTACTGGAGTTCTGATGAACTCATTTGTACTGCTGTAATTTGCTATAATACATACCTAGAATTATTTGTTTTTATGAATATTGTATTAATGTACTGTTACATTTAACAACTGTACTGTTGTATTATGCTATAGTATCTACTGTGTTCTTAGTAACTGTTCTGTTTATATTGGATTTGCAGTTACAACATAATAAGTTTAAAGTAGAATGTGGTTTGGTGCATTATGTTATGGTAGTGATTTAGCTAGTCTATATTAACAATTTCTAGTACAGTATGCCTTCTTTTATGTTTATTTGCCTTCCAATTTGTTCATATTATTAGATAAAGAAGTTATGTACTCACCATAACGTTCCATGTATGTATTCCATCTTGCCGAACATTATTACATGTGGGTTCGGAGCCAAACTCAGCCGCTTAGAAAGCTTGAAAACTTCTGATTGGCTCGTGGCTAATAGGTATCACATGATGCATGTGCACATTCCCCAGATCTTGTTTGCTACTAGTCTACCAGAAATCAGACATGAAAAAAAGGAACAAAGGTCCGGAAGAATAAACTATAATAAAAGGAGCCATTGTGGCAAAAAAAAACACTATAGAAAGGGAAAAAAACTGTATCCAGATCCTCCAGGAAGGGGGCTGGTGGGTGGGTTAGTAATAATGTTCGGCGAGATGGACTACATACATGGAACATTATGGTGAGTACATAACTTCTTTATGTTATGTAGTCCTATCTCGCCTCTATTATTACGTGTGGGACAGCGTCCCTAGCATCTTGAATGGGTGGCTCATTGGAAGATACTCCTGAGTACCGTGGAACCAAACGAAGCTCTACCCCTGGAAGTTAAATCCAATTTGTAATGGGAAATGAAGGTATGAGGGGGTAGCCCATATTGCTGCTGCCCAAATACTATCAATAGGTGTCCTGGCTTGGAAAGCATCAGAAGTAGAGAAGGACCTGGTGGAATGCACTTTAACTTTAAAGGCTAACTCCTTTCTTTGAGAACTGTAAATAAAGGAAATACAACTAGAGATCCAGTTCGAAAGTGTAACCTTAGAAACTGGCAAGCCCATTCTTGCCTCAGCAAAGGAAATAAACAGCTGTTCTGATTTTCTAAATTCCTTATTCCGGTGGATATAGAAATGTAGTTGCCTGTGTACATCCAATTGGTGGAATGTATACTCTGCTTTGTTGGAGTGATTAGGGAAGAACACTGGCAATTCAATTGTTTGGTTTAAGTGAAACTGAGAACAGACTTTAGGAATAAAGGAAGGGTTGGTCCGGAGAGAGACCCTATCTTTGTGAAAAAGTAAGTATGGAAGTTTAACAGACAGAGCTTGTAATTCAGAAACTCGCCTGGCTGAGGTTATTGCTACCAGAAAGAGAGTCTTCCAAGACAGAAACTTCAACTGACAACTATGGGCTGGCTCAAAGGGTGGCAGAGTAAGTCTAGACAGAACTAAATTTAGGTCCCAAGGTGGAATGGGGTCTTGTACAGGAGGTCTTAACATAGTGGAATCCTTAGGAAAGGATTTGCACAGTTTGTGAGACATAAGACTGGAATCATTAATCCCCACATGAAAATTAGATATTGCTGCTAGTTGAACTCGGAGTGTAGCAGCCACTGAACCTTGGTGAAAGAGTTCAGAAAGAAACTCTAGAACAATAGTAATGGGAGCTGTAAATGGATCAACTTCTCTATTGTGTGCCCATATGGAAAATCTCTTCCAATTACTATGATACAATTTTCTGGTCGAAGGCTTGTGAGAAGAGGTAATATGAGTTAGAGCTGGAGACAAATCATGAAGCCTGACTAGTGATGGAACTGGAGCAGCCATGCTGTCAGTTTGAGAGTGTGGAGACTGGGGTGAAGAGAACCTGACGTGTGTCAGGAGGTCTGGCACTGGGTCCAGCGTCCATGGGCAGTCCAACAGGTGAGGCCCGAGAAAAGGGAACCAAATCTGACAAGGCCAGTAAGGGGTGATGAGGATCATCTTGCTTCCCAACAGCATTGCTTTCTGTATGATCTTGGGGATGAGTGGAAAAGGAGGAAAAGCATAAAGGAGTCCCGGGGACCAATCGTGGACTAGTGCATCTCTTGGAGACTCCCCCGGAGGGGGGATGAGAGAGAAAAAGCTGCTTTATTTGGTGTTGATGGGACTGGCAAAGAGGTTGCAGCAGGGTTGTCCCCACTTGTGAAAGATCATGCTGGCTATTTTCTGATTCAAGGACCATTCATGAGGTAACAAAATCACCCTGCTTAGCTTGTCCGCTATTACGTTGGAAGTCCCTGGGATATGCATTGCAACGAGAAAGTGTTGGGAAGAAATCACCCAATCCCAAACTCGCATGGCCTCTCGACATAAAGGGTATGATCTGGTTCCCCCTTGTTTGTTTAGATACCAGACCACCGACATGTTGTCGGTCTGGATATCTATCATCCCTAGAGGGAGAAGGTCGTGAAGTGCTCGCAATGCTAGAAGCACCGCCCCTCATCTCTAGGACACTGATATGCAGATGGGCCTCCTGCTCTTGCCATGTGCCTTGGACAGTCCTGCCAAGATAATGCCCCCCCCCCACCCTATCTGAGAGGCATCCGTGGTCACAGTGGCAACGTGTTGGTGCGGTACAAAGGGAGTCCCTGTGGTAAGATGACCCGGTTGAATCCACCAGCATAGGTCCTTTTTGCAAAATCTGTACTCAGGATCTGATGATGTAGTGGCAACTGCTGAAACGACCACTGGGATGACAGGAGCCATTGGAGTATTCTCATATGTAGTCTTGCTAAAGGTACCAAGGTTATAGTTGAAGCCATAGTCCCGAGAAGCTGCAACACCACCTTCGCTTTGACTCTTTGAAGGGGAAGTATTCTGTAAATTTGTTGACAAGATTCTGTATTCTGTCTGTAGGCAGTCTGGCTGACATCTCAACCGTGTCTATGTTTGCTCCTATAAAAGTTAGACTGAGTGGGCAAAAAAGAGGCTTTTTCCCATTTTATCGAGATTCCCAATTGGGAGCAGAGCTTGATTGTGGAATCTCTCGATTGAATTAGGCGATGCCTGGTGGTGGCGGTCAGGAGCCAATCGTCCAGGTATAGAAAGACTTGGATTCCCTGACGCCGCAGATGAGCTGTGACTACTGCCATGCACTTGGTGAACACCCGGGGGGCTGTAGTGAGACCAAAGGGCAGTGCCCGAAACTGGTAATGATTGGCTCCCAGCCGGAAGCATAGGTAGCTCCTTGATGCTTTGTCCATCCTTATGTGGTAGTAGGCATCCTGGAGATCTACTGAGCACATCCAGCTGTCTCTCCCCAAGAAAGGGAGTATGGATTGTAGAGTGACCATTCGGAACTTGGACTTCTTTACATGCTCGTTTAACCTGCAGAGGTCTAGGATGGGTCTCCAGTCCCCTGTTCTTTTTGGAACTAAAAAGTACCTGGAGTATGTTCCGAATCCTGTCTGGTCTGTTGGGACCTTTTGGATGGCTCTTTTTAATAGCAGCTTTTCTATCTCTATAGCCGCTTGATCCCTGTGATTGGGTGGTACATCTGGGATCCTTTTGGGAGGGTGTGGAGGATGGGAAAAGGGTATAGAGCAGCCTATGGTAATGATGTCTTGTACCCACTTGTCTCGAGTGAGATTTAGCCAGGCTTCTGGGTACAAGGACAGGCGACCCACGACCAACTGCAGCGACGCACAGTCGGGTTCCATATCAGGAACGGTGATAGGGACGGTCACAAAAGGAATCGCGACCTCCCTGATTTTGTGGGCCTCCTCTGCCTCTAGGGCGACATCTACCATTATATCCTCCTCCCCTGCCTCTGAAGGAAGAATAATCTTGTGTGTCCTGGAAAGGTCTCTGTGATTTCTTGAACCACATTTTGCCGCCCTTCTGACCTTTAGGGTAAGGTCTAGAAGGAACGGTAAAACGGGCTCCCACGGCAGAGAGAGTATTTCCTTCCTGCTTACACCTGGTGAGGGTATCTTTCACCTTGGTTCCAAAAAGAGAGGATCCGTCCACAGGAGCATTGGTGAACGTAGACTTGAAAGGCTCAGCAAAGTTGCATAGACGCATCCAGGAATATCTCCTTAATGAGACTCCTGAACCTGCCGCCCTACTCGCACCATTAGCTGCATATGAGATCAGCCACATGGAGGAGTTAACAATAGATGTGAGGGTAGCCAAATGAGCCAACACTATAGATGGGACTGCTTCAGTCGAGGAACCCTGAAGAGCATCTCCTAACTCCTTTAGGAGATCTCTCTGAAGTCTCGTAAAATGTGATAGATAGTTCAGCAATCTGAGTGTAAAAGCCACTGAAGAGAAGATTCGCTTCCCGTACCTATCCATCATCCGGGATTCCTTGTTAGGTGGATGGATAGAAGAAGAAGTCTCTGCTAGCTCCTTCTTAGTGGTCGCCGCCACCACCATGGCATCAACAGGTAAACCCTTAGATAAAAACTCTTTGTCCTGAGGGGCGGAGAGAAATTTATTCGCCCTCCTGGGGACCGGTTCCACGGCATCGGGAGTCTGCCATGCCTTCTGACTCACGAGTCATGAACGGTTAAATTGACAATTCATCAAATGGAGGAGACACCCATGAAGCTGAGGGTTGAGACCCAAAAGCCTTCAGGTACACTGACTCCTCATCGGAAGGGGTAACAGTGGACCAGCCACCTCTCTGCTTGAGGATCTCCAAAATGTCTGCAAAGGAGACATCTTCAGAGGACGACTTAGGGGACCACTCCAACTCATCGAGGTCATTGTCAGACGTGACAGACTCATCAGGGGAGTCTACATGCTTCCTCTTACATGATCGCTTCCGAGGGGGCTCCTCAGTGAGGTCTTCTGGGGAGGTCTCGGAAGATCGGGGACCACCCAAACAGGTTCCTGAGGCTGTGAGTCTCTACCATCCCGGGGGAGAGAGGATGCTGAGACCGTAGTCGGCGCTTGAGGGAGTATAGCATCGGTACTCCTACGTGGTACGGATGAACTATCCAACATGCTCCTCATCTTCACGAAAACAGACTCCTCCGGCTCCGAACAACGCCCCAGCTCCGAGGAGAGTGTAGACGTTGATGGCTCCAAAGGAATCGGCTCCAAGAACAATGTAGGGTCCGAGCTCACTTGGGCCAACGCACCAAGATGAAGACTCGGCACCGAAGAGGTTCGGTTCCAAGTGTCCCCCTCGGGCCTGACCGAAGAGCTTCGGACCCTAGACACTTCAGATGGCACCGACAGTATCGCAGCAGGGCTCAGCTCCGAGATAACCACCCGGGCTGCTGGAGCTGAGGCCACCACTATAGTCGGTACTGACAGGGTCGGCTCCAAAGGCCCAATCTGGGTTGGAGGAGGAAACAGAGCAGGGTCGGTAACAGGAGT
Organism: Protopterus annectens; assembly: GCF_019279795.1. Classification (NCBI taxonomy): domain Eukaryota; kingdom Metazoa; phylum Chordata; order Ceratodontiformes; family Protopteridae; genus Protopterus; species Protopterus annectens. Next base: position 1,221,382,561 of record NC_056745.1, read on the forward strand.
CGGCTCAGAGACAGAAGTGGTCGGAGCCGATAAAAATTTTGGCAAGGCCGACGACTTAAGGAGTCTGAGCACCACTCTCTCGATTTCTTCTTCAGAAAAGCTCCTGGAGGATCCGGAGGACAGAGTTGGAGACCTCGCTCTCTGTAATACAGGTGATTTTAAAGTAGGGGAAACCGGTGGAATGTCTGTAGACCGGCTCCGAAGAGGACTGCTGGTGATCGGCACGAAGCACTGGGTGCCGACACTGCAATGTCCGTGTCCAGAATCTCGATCGGCTCCGAGGGCAGTGGAGCCGAAGAGACAGAGACCATCTCCGATTTAAGTAACTTCTGTGGAGGTTCAGAGACAGAAGATGAGGCTGGAGAAGGCCTTTTGGAGGTTTTACCCTTATCCTTACTGGAAGAATGCGGCCTAGCAGAGGAGGACGAGCTGGCTAGTTCTTCCTCGAAAGAAGGTTTTAACAATCCTTTTAGAATCAACTTATTCTTCCATTCCTGGAGCACTCTAGGACTAAAGGAATGGCAAAAGAGACAAGTCTCTTGAAGATGTATGGCCCCTAAACAGTACACACAGATGCTATGTCCATCAGTGATGGACATTTTTTGAGAGCATTTAGTACACTTTTTAAATCCTGATGGTTTATGCTCTTTATGTTCCTTAGACATGATGGCAGTCTCAACAGGCGATTGAAGAGAAAAAGTAACACACACACACACAACAAGAGAGGAACTAGATCTTCTAACTTAAACAGATCTAGCCCTATTTCTCATAACAAACAACCAAGGGAAGTTTTACTAGGTTCTCTAATTTAAACGAACCTAGTGTAAAGGAAAGGGAAACAGACTAATACCTCTAAGTAAAACGGTTTAGAAAATGCACACACTCACGGGAACACACATACAGAAAAGGCCAACAGGCCTAAAATTTTATAGTAGAAAGTCAAACCCAGGAAAAAGTCATGAACGGTTAAATTGCCACAATCGGTTATCACAATAAGGCTAACAGCAATAAGAAAAGCACTTCACAAGAAGTTAAAAAACTTCTAGCAATCAGAATAATAAAGAACTAAATCACTTAGCCACGACCAAACAAAAGAAGCTTCCGACTGAAGATGTGGCAAACGAGATCTGTGGTATGTGCGCATGCATCATTGGATACCTATTAGCCACGATCCAATCAAAAGTTTTCAGGCTTTCTAAGCGGCCGAGTCGGAGCCGAGGATCGGCTCCGAACCCACATGTAATAATGGAGGCGAGACAGGACTACATAACATTTAATATTATGAGGAATGTATACTGCCATTTTGTGAAGTAATTTATACTGAGTTATTTGAATGGCAGTTAATGTGTCTGATGTGCTAAACTTGGGTATAGTAAGATAAGCACTGACAGTATGTAGTTAGATTGTAACTCCTCCTGCTCATATTGATGTACAGTATGTTTACATAATGTTATGCAGTATCCTTGTAAGATGTCAATGCTACTTGTTTTGATTTTAGACAGGTTTCTTATTCATAGATATGCTTTAATGCACACACACAGTGTATATATGTGCACACACACGTGTGAGTGTGTGTGTGTGTGTGTGTGTGACACCCACTCAGCTTTCAGAGGATAGGATATTGAGCAGGGATAAAGAGATGTTATCAAGTTTTTGAGATTCTTCTGAGAAAAGCAATGATGCTGCAAAAGAAAAAAATATTATATACCAGTTTTACAAGTCCTGAACTTATGTAGTATTTCTGCAAAGAAATGCAGTTGTTAATCTTTTAACCTGAAATGTCATGTTATTGCAAAACACTGTTCAAGCTGTACTGTAACTGGAACTCCTACAGCTTACATTTATAGTAAAATTAGTATGTAAAAAACAGTGGACCAGTGTTTTTTTAATGATTAAAAGTTGCAAAATACAGCACACCTGAAACAACACTGCATAACTCTATTTGGGATAGAAAGAGAGGAGGGACTGTGTACCACAGGTAACATTCTGTAGCTTAACATAATTTGGAGGTTCGCACAATACACAGTCAACCTACAAGAAGGCTGCACTGTAATGAATGGAAGTCTATCAGTGACACACTGTAGTTACTCCACCACCTCTAGACAAAACACACTGTGCAGCTCAAATGAGGTACGAGGATGCCACAAGTAAGTTATCTGGCATTACACTCACACTGTACGACAGGTAACACTGACCAAACATTTTACTGGCTATTTCCCTGAGATGACTAACAACAGATACAACCTGTTGCAGACAGTATCCACTAACGGCTACAGAAAAAGTGCAGGAAATGTGAAACAGTGCAATATGCTGTACTGAGCCATGACAGGGTAGGTACTGTTACAGTGAATGCAGGTATTGGATTTTTTTCTATACAGGGCAGATTCTACACAAAGATGATATCTTGCTGACTGAACTCATTCCAAAAGTCCTTCAAGGATAATACCCCTGTATTAGCTAAAACACTTCAAATGAATGTCAGTAAATCATTTAGATAGAGCTGGAATACCTTGCCCATCAAAAATGGAAGTGTACGCAAAAACTTATTTCAGTCTGAGGGTATAAATGGAAAATAGTTAGTCATCTCTTCACCAATATCTTAAAGTAGATCTCATAAGGCACAGGTACTCTAATTATAATGGTAGTGTAGTGTAATGCACCACCAAGTGATTTGATTGAATGTTGATTTTGACAGGCTTACTTGTGGGTTCTTTAAAAAAAAAAATCAATTCTATGGAGACATTTTATGATGAAGTTCCTAGTTAAATAAATGTTGGGATGAAAGTGCTATTTTCATTCTCCTTGGTGGTCTTTACATTACGTTATTTACACTGGACATTTCCGAGCCGTTTACACCAAGGTTTTGGTTGGACAATGCACCACAAGTACTCGCTTACATTTTGAATTGCTCATGCTGAGCACTGTAATATACTTATTCATTCGCATCTGTCACTGTTTGAGACTTTCTGTCACCTGCAGTTAACAGTTGGCCAGCAACACAAAACATACATTTATCCCTGCTGTATAACTCTGACTGCTATGGCTAATACTGTCATTCACCTCCACTGTTTAGTTTGGAACTCAAACTGTAGTTTTTCAGTTAGCTGGTTCACGTTATTTTTAAGGTGGGCTGTTTGAACATCCACATATAGCCTGGTCACACACCCTAGGAAATATCACCAGTAGGTTTACTTTCCTCTTTTGATATGGGCCATTCTATTAATCCAAAGGGTAAATTTATATCAACCCACCATATCATTCAAACTTAACTTGAAACAGGCTATGGAGCTAAAATACAAGCTTGACCCACAGATAGAGAATCCTTCAGGTACTAAATCTATTCTTTCAAAAAGTCCTATTAATATTACAAAGTAAGTTGAGAGCTTTGCAGCATATGTTTCTAATATCACCTGTGTTTCTGAGCTAGAGAAGACGTAGTAAAATAGTCTTTCATAGCCCAAAAGGCAATACAGAGATCTCTATACAAGGGTTTGTTCAACAAAGAAGATGAAGTGAAAGACTTTTCAAGCTATCAGCATAATTAAGACAGCCTAGCCCTCTGATACTTTTTGTGAGGAAATGTTGAGATATTTCAAACTGGTATACGGGTTTGGTAAGAAACATACCAATTTAAGCAATATATTAAATTGTCAACTTAGTAAGAGGAGAATACAAGGGACTAAGACCTCTTTGGATCCTGACATATACCTTTGGTAATTAAGTGCGCAATGAAAAAAAAGACTTGCTATGATACCTTATGATCAAATGGCAGTTCTTTGTCAAAAAACGTACCTAGACGTCTAATGATAATATCAATTTTGGGGTTCCATTTCTGTGATAATCAGTGACAGTCACTGGGAAAGACCTATTTACTAAATGTGAACACACACTCTTTTTCATTTTAATGGACTCATTAAAGTCTATGGGTGTATCTTATGCTTTTCCCTCCACCAGTGCCGCAAAGGTTAAAACTTGCTGTTTACACTAATTGGAATCACCATAGTTGAAAATACTTGTCTTAAAAGTTTTTTTGGGGGGTTAATAAGCAGTGTCCAAAAATGTTCATTGATAGGGTAAAAATGCAGCTCAGCAGTTTATGCATCACATGCGATGGTACACAGATAAGTTATTTAACATCAGTAAATCACTTTAGACTCTCAAGTCACAGCACTAAATACAAAGACTTCTATATTGTGATTAATAACAGTACTGTAGGCTTGAAAAGGAAAAGGCAGTCCCCTACAACTAGTGCTGTAAAACTGAAGTAGTTACCAGTGCGATCAGCAATGTAGGTGTAAATGAGTTAAACTACATTTGTTTTGGCAGTTAATTTAAAGGACTGAGGCCATGAGCTATCGACATGCTGCTTCCTGAAGTCCAAGGTTTAATCCCCTCCATTTCTAATCTCCTAACAGTGTTCCTGAGATGAGCCTGTGAAATGTCATTGTGGATCAGTACTCCACCCAAACTGACAAATACAAATAATAAATAAACATACTACAATGACTTAAACTTATGACCTTGTATCAGATTAGTGTAAACAAATAATTATAACTTGGCATTTCAGAAAAGATGCAAGCAGTTCATGAAGTAATTCTTATTTGACACTAAAGTAGAAAGTCAACTATCCAAACATCGACTATCAGAAAAATCAATTATCCAAATGCAACCTTCCAAAGTTTTCGGGTAGGAAAATCATTAACGTCTGAAAATGTAAACGGTATACGTATTTGCTTCAGAGTGTTTTTTGAGCTTGTAGCCCCCTCATGTGCGAAAAAATATTATTTATTATCCACTGGAATCCCTGAATGGTTGAAAAGTGTATTCCCTGCGTGCAGAAAAAATAACATTTTAAAAGTTTTTTATTCAGTTCAATGTATGTTTGATTATCCAGTTAGATTATCTGAACTACCCTAGGTCCCAATTAGTTTGGATAATCAACTCTCTACTGTATATGCACTTCAGACAGTCCCCTTGCTGTCTCTCACATTTCACACAGTAAAAACCTGTATGTTACAAGAACCATATGCAGCAATTATTAGACAAATGGACACTAAATGCACAAAAACCTGTATGTATGTGTGTGTGTGTGTGGGGGGGTCTAGTCTTACCAAGACTGTATCCACATTTTTCAACATCTAAACCAAAAGCAGTATCTTACCAGATAAACTTGATTTACACAGCAACCTACAAAGTGACGTAGAATGCTTCTCAGACTTGATCGATCCCATCACCACAGTTCAACAAGCATATATAACTGCAATATTCTATTGAAGTTAATATTCACAACTGAAAGTCTGAACTTTAAATGAATAAAGAGAATGTCTGAAAAGTAACGCAACTTTCTGCTTGCTTTACAACACTAAAGTCTATAATGGAGGTACACTAAATAGGCAATGAAATTAAACATACAGACACGCACACAAACTCATTGACTTACTAATGGTTTGTATTCTCTACTAAAGTAACCAAACTACCCAATTAAAATTAACAGAATGTAAACAAGGTTAGATTACGAAAAAAAAAAAGCAAAGTTAATATATAAATATTGCTAACCAATCCCATCCAAAAAGAATAAAAAAATTAAGAAAACTATAAAAATAGCTTAACAGGTATACTGTTTGCTGATGCACAGAGGGATATTGCTATAAGCTGCTAATCAACTTCAGCTAACAAAGATGTAATCAAATATCAGTGCACCTTTTTCCTGTACGATTTCTCAAGGAAATTTCATTTCTTCATGCCATGTGTGCATGCATGTGTGTATATGTTGGAGGAGGGGGCTACCCTCAATAAATATAATAAATCTTAAATTAAAATACTGGAGCTTTTGGCACAGGTATCAGTGGAATGTAAATCAAGCAGTCTGTACAAACATGGGAAAATTTTGATACGATAATGAGAGATTACTGGACTAACCTGTCAAACAGGATATGTACAATGTCATTTCAACAGCAGGGAAAAAAGCCACTGACTACATGGATAATTCAGGAGGTCAAAAGCAGTTAGAAACACAATGCATAGCTAAATGCAAGACGCACACTAGACAGCCTGCAGATAAAATAGTCTTTAGGAAGAAACTTGACAGGAAGTCAGGTGTACAATGAGCCACTACATCTTACATAAGCAGACTTCTTTTACAGGATCATAGGTAAGTACTAGGATACCTGCCCTTGAGGGGCATTTTAAACTTATCAAGTTTCCCTTTTTGCTCTCAAGTTAACCTATCTCATTTGGTTAGAGATTGACTTTACTCATCCCATGGTCAATAACTATATATTACCCTTAATGAGAATAACTGGGATCACACCATAGATAACTTCAGGGGACACAAGCAAGGCATAAAGCATTTAGGAGCAGTCACTGTCCATTGGTAGTGTAGGGGGCAGTACTGGGGTACATTTTCTATTTCCCATCCATAGATCCAAGCCACACTTGAATAAGTACTGGGATAAACTTTGTTTCATGTGGATAGGAGTCTGTTTCACAGAAGCAGTATTCTCTGTGAGATACACCTGTCCCTAAAAAGAGGTTATGTACTCACCATAAAGTTCCATGTGAGTTGTTCATCTCGCCTTTATTCTTACTGATGGGTTCGGAGCCGATCCTCGGCTCCAACTCGGCCAACTGCAAAACTCGAGGTCTTCAACCAGCTTGAGGTCAACTCCCTATCCCATGATGCACCTTGATCTTCCCTCAGATCTTGTTTGCTGCCAAATGGCTACCTATGACTATTAATATGCCACCCTAAGAACTGGATAAGAGACAATACACCATAAATAAAAGAAGTCTTGGACTTTAGGTAGACTGGATGGGGGTTGGAGGGTGGGATGTAACAATGATGGCGAGATGAACAACTCACATGGAACGTTATGGTGATCACATAACTTCTTTATATGAAGTTGTTCTATCTCGCCGTTCATTCTTACTGATGGGTAGTGTCCCAAGCACCATCTTTCTTGGGTGGCTCATGGGAGAATGTTCTTCAGAACAGTAAAACCAAAGGAAGCCCTGTCCCTGGAGGCCTTGTCTACTTTGTAATGAGTGATGAAGGTATGAGGCCTTGACTAGGTAGCTGCTACACAAATAGTATCTAATGGTAACTTAGCAGAGAAGGCTAATGAGGTAGATACAGCTCTAGTAGAGTGGGCCTTTATTTTTTGTTGTAATGGAGCATTCACTAAACTGTAAGTGAAAGAAATACAATCTGATAACCATCTTGACAAGGTGACGTTTGTCACTGGAGCACAGACAAAGAGCTGTTCTGTTTTTCTGAATTGTTTGGTCCTGTCCAAATAAAATCGGAGTTGCCTATGAAAATTTTATTTTAATTTGCGCTCTCTGCTTCTATGGTGTGCTGGATCCAAAGTCTTCTTAAGACACACAGTCTTGCTGTGCTGTTTACTGCTTAATCAGAGACACAGAGCTTTGCATGACTCCATCTGTAGTCTGTTTAAAGCACCAAGCCTTTCAAACTGCACACTGATAAAGAACTATATTTTGCAGCTATAAGCACAGTTACAGATAACTTATTTTTATAACAAACAACACGTACTCATTCTGTCAGTTTGTAGCATATATTTACAAAGTTTTCCTTCATTACAGATATGAATGATGACTTCTACAAAATACCTCTCTCTGTCCCTCTCTCACATAAGTGAATTAATTACAGTTGTTATATAGAGTGCTAGTCACGCACATAGATTTTATTTCCTCTTGGTATCTTTTTTGGCCTTCTGTGGGAAGTCACATAATGTCTGTTTTTAGACTTTTCTATTGTCCTTTTGTGATTTACTTGTAAGCACTTTTGTTGATGTGAGGATGCCATTAATAGAAATCTGAAAGGAACCATCTGTGCAAGCTGTTCCTATTGAAAAAAACATCACATACTGCTGAGTTTAGATATTTGTTCTGCAAACATGAGAAAAGCATGTGATACTTGCTTTCCAATATTGCTTTGTTAAGCTTTTCTTGATGCAGTGAAGAGAAGCCTGTTATACATGTAGTATGAATGCACATTTTACATTGCTAAACTCTATAAATATATTCAAGCAAACTTTTTATTCTATGCTTTACCTTTCAGCATATTTACAACATAATTAATTTCAGCCTTATATTCATAATCTCTAACAATTCCCTCTTTTTTAAAACATACTCAAAACACTTTATACTAATATGTATTTTTTGATCACATTATATAGAAAACACATTAAGAAACAAAACCTTTAGTCTTCTTTTGATACAAGTCAAAATGCAATTTTACATAGTTAATACAATTATATCAAGTATTACTACCAAAACTGAATGTATTTAACAACTTTTTCTTTTGCAGACCATTCTGTGAAAATATTTTATCAGTTAAGGGCTGTGTCTGCTTTAATTTTATTTTTTAACTTGATTATTCTTTTGCAATTACAAAATTTAATTTATGACTTAGAACTGTTCCATTAACTCTTTGCAACTGCTGAATTAACTATAAGAGACAAGAACTATGTGCTAATGCAAGCATGTATACACTGCTGAAAACAAACAGTTTCAGTATAATTTTAACCATAACATTGTGGTTATACTTCTGAACTGTCCATACACTTTAATTGACAGTGAAGTATACTCTGAAGAATGCTATTTACATATTAGTCCATTAGCTGTATGAATACAATAGTTTAATATAAATTTTTTTACCTGGGGTAACTAATAAAATGATGGTCCAAAAACCAATGATAAAAATGCAAGTTGAAACCAGTGATATTACAACTTGACAAATTAGTTTTGAACTTATTACAATGCATTGTGTACAGTATGTATATACACAGACTGTTTGCTATTCATGCATTTCAATCTAGTAGGTACCCTGGACCCATTTTTTTCTCTACATATTTATTGCTAGACATTAATTTCATTTGTACTGAATTCTTCTGCATTTGTACATACAAAGACTGTAAAGTACAATTAGTCTAATCTTACAAATTTAATAACATTAATATTAAGCAAAGTCTTGGAAAATTCTTATGTCTCTTTAGAATATCTAGTGGAACTGACACCAAAGGCATATGTCCTGTTATTTTAAACTACATACTCAGCAATTAAAACATTCATGCTTTTTTATACCAACATTGTTTTGCCAAAAACATATTAAAAATAGTGATCAGTCTTGTTATTAGAAACATTTATGCATTTTGCATATCTTTATTCTCTCTTGTATAGCTTTAATAATGCAATTTTTAAACCCATCTCTTGTATAGATTTGCAGTTTAACATGTTGCAAATACAATTTAATACTAAACAATACAATAACTAGCATAAAATATCTTGGACTTTCAGATTTAATCTGTTTACCAGTGTTTCTTATGCACTAATACCTGTTTTTTCCTTCCCCCTAAAAGAGTACCGTCAAGAAGAAATGAGATATTATTTCTTCTTGTAGCTCTACTTCAGACTCTTGTGCAGTACTGCTTATACAGTCAGTGTAAAACTGAGAGAGTGCCCCTCCCCTTGTAGTATACTGTAGTACTGTTTATTTGTTTTATGCTGTAAGAATAGAATGTATATCAGCCCAACACTTTGGTTATACATTTGCTTTATTCAGTTACTAATAAACTATGGATTTTTGTCTGATTTGATCATTTTTATAAAGCTTTTGTTGTTTATTATCACTAGTAGGTATGTATACCTTTTTGCATAACTGATGTGAACTGTATGTATACTATAGCCCATCTGCTGGCTGTACTTGATGCAACTGAGTTTTTTTTTCTTTTAATATTTACTTGCAAACAGATTATCAGTGACATCTATGCACAATTGTGACATTTTATTACAATTACCAAATAATGTTGCATATGAACATTTTAACAATTATGTTTTAACAGCAATAAGTTTTTAGAAAAACTCAAGCCACTTATTTGGCAATCAGTCTTTTTGTTATCTTATATGCTCAACATTTCCTGTAACTATTCATCTAGTCTAGACATTATTTTACAATTAGCTTACATGGATTTCAGCATTTTTTATTCAACTGCTCTGCCATTCATTTTACAAAGACTGCTTGACTAATAACATCTGTGACTTTATTTCTTTTTAAAATTCAGAACTTTAACTGTTTGGTGTGGTGTTACTATACAATTATATAAAAATTGTAAAAAAACAAAATAGATATTAGCTTAACTAACATATGTTTACATTTGCATTATTTATATTTGCTGTTGTCTGCCTGCTATTCTTGTGCATTGTAACAGATGTATTTTAGATGAAAAGAAAATACACGAATGTCAGTCTTGTGATTTTAAATCTGTATTTAAGCATGCCAGTCTTGTGACTTCAAATCTTTACTCTTATTAACTATTTTATTTAATTTTATGCACTAGAACTGTTTCGTGTAACTATTTTTATTTATTTTTTATTCACTAGAACAGTTTTGTTTACCTTTTGACTATGCTAAGAATGGCAGTCATATGCTCTACTTTACTGTAGTACTGATGCATGTCTTGCTTTAACTGAATGAAAGTAAAACATTTAAGAATGATTTGTCCATACATCAGATCTTAGCGTGTATGCTTAACTATTTTCAAAACATAAACATATTATAAAATATATTTCTTATGTACAAATCAGCTGTAGTTTCATGCTCTTTTTGAGCTCAGCTGTTATATGGAGGAAGTTAGTCTCTGTCAGTTTAGCTAATTTATTTTCTTTACCCTGCAACTGTTGTTCAAGAGTTTCCTGTAATGTTGCATGGTCTAAAACTCCTATGCACTTTTGAAAAAATGTATGTATAACTTGTTTAAGCTTCTTGAACTCATTGTGTCTGTCTTTTAGAAGTTTATTACATTCTTTTGTAACAAAATGTACTACAGGTTCTATCAGTAACTGATTTGACTATTGTTGCAACTCTGAAATAAACCTTTCACATCTGGTAACAGAACATAACTGTCTAACATTTGAATATGTCAGCAAATTAAATTTTCTTGGTTCTTTACCATTAAAATTTTTGTCTGTACAGTCTAATCTTTGAATAGTGGCATGCACTGTATTTTTATGACATTGTAAACATTTTTTATACCACACATGATTTTGTTTCAGATACCAGTCAAATATTGTAATCCATTTGCATAATGCCTTACTATTAACTTGCAATCCATTTGCATAATGCCTTACTATTAACTTGCCCTAATAAGGTTTTACATTTGCTAATATGCTGTATAACTAACATTTCATTCTGTTGTTATTATTATTACCTTTTGGCATTCATACTGTATGTAACATAGAAGAAATTTCTTACCAGTCAACAGAGAGGCAGATGGCCAAGCTGCTTTACTGTAGATGGTTGAAAAGTCTCTGTAGTCACTTGTGAAGTTGGTACAGCAAAACTGGCAGTTTCAGTCTTACAACTTTGTATTGTACCTTTTTTGGAGAATTTATGGCACTGCTCACCTTCCTGCACTGCAGTCTCAATGGATTCAGATGTCTAATAAACTGTATTATTGCTGCAAACTGTAGAAAATTGTAGAAATCTGAAGTACTTCACATAAACGTTAGTTACTGTGCTTTTACAGGAGTGACCTTATACAAGGCATTAACCACTCACTCCCCCTGTTTTTGGATACAGGCTAGGAGCGTTCATCAGGGTCACCATTGACAAATTTATTTTAATTTGCGCTCTGCTGTGCTGGATCCAAAGTCTTCTTAAGACACACAGTCTTGCTGTGCTGTTTACTGCTAAATCAGAGACACAGAGCTTTGCATGACTCCATCTGTAGTCTGTTTAAAGCACCAAGACTTTCAAATTGCACACTGATAAGGAAATATATTTTGCAGCTATAAGCACAGTTACAGATAACTTATTTTTATAACAAACAACACATAGTCTTTCTGTCAGTTTATAGCATATATTTACAAAATTTTCCTTCATTACAGGTATGAATGATGACTTCTACAAAATACCTCTCTCTTTCCCTCTCTCACATAACTGAATTACTTACAGTTGTTATATAGAGTGCTAGTCACGCGCATAGATTTTATTTCCTCTTGGTATCTTTTTTGGCCTTCTGTGGGAAGTCACATAATGTCTGTTTTTAGACTTTTCTATTGTCCTTTTGTGATTTACTTGTAAGCACTTTTGCTGATGTGAGGATGCCATTAACAGAAATCTGAAAGGAAACATCTGTACAAGCTGTTCCTATTGAAAAAACATCACTTATTGCTGAGTTTAGATATTTGTTCTGCAAACATGAGAAAAGCATGTGATACTTGCTTTCCAGTATTGCTTTGTTAGGCTTTTCTTGATGCTGTGAAGAGAAGGCTGTTATACATATAGTATGAATGCACACTTTACATTGCTAAACTCTATACATATATTCAAGCAAACTTTTTATTCTATGCTTTATCTTTCAGCATATTTACAACAGAATTAATTTCAGCCTTATATTCATAATCTCTAACAGCCTATGAACATCAAGTTTGTGCAGCATGTGTTCCATCTTATTTGTGTATTTAGGGAAGAAAATGGGTAATTCAATAGATTGGTTGAGATTTGTCTCTGAACAAACTTTGGGTAAAAATAATGGATTAGTTCTGAGCAAGACTCTGTCATTATGGAAAATCTGATAAGGAGGTTCGATGGTCAAGGCCTGTAACTCAGAAATCCTCTGAGCAGAAGTGATAGCTATTAAAAATATGGTCTTCCATGAGAGATATTTCAAATCAGAGGATGAGGCTGGTTCGAAAGGAGGTAACATAATTCAGGAAAGAACAAAATTTAGATTCTATGGCATGGCTGGAGTTTTGACGGGTGGTCTCAAATGAATAATACCCTTGAGAAAGACTTTAGAGAGTTGATGTGACATGACATTCGAACCTTGGACACCAAGATGAAAGTTCGAGACTGCCGGTAATTGAACTCTAATGGTAGCTGCAGCGGCTCCGTCATCGAAAAGTTTAGTCAGAAACTCCACAATAGATGAAACTGAAGCTAGGTATGTATCAATATCATTCTGAGATGCCCATACAGAAAATCTCTTTCATTTGCTAAGATATAATTTTCTGGTAGATGATTTATGAGAGAATGTTAAAATATGTTGAGCCTCGGATGAGAGGTTGTGAATCCCGGCTATGTTTGGAATTGGAGCAGCCAAGCTGTCAGTTTGAGGGAGTGAAGAGAAGGATGAAGAGCCCCCGATGAATGGGTCAGAAGATCCGGAACTGGGTCCAGGATCCAAGGTTCTTCCAACAGATGAGGCTGAAGGAAGGGAAAACAAATTTGACTAGGCCAGTAAGGGGCTATTAAGATTACGGTCCTTCCCAGAGTCTTTGCTTTCTGTAATACTTTGGGTATTAGAGGGAAAGGAGGAAAGACATAAAGGAGACCCAGGGACAAATTGTGCAGCATCCCCTGGTGGGGGGATTAGGGCGAAGTAGCTGCTGCATTTCGTGTTTGTTGGGGTTGCAAAGAGATCGCAGCAAGGCTGGCCCCATCTGCGAAAAATGCTTTCCCCTACTTGTTTCTTTAGGGACCATTCGTGAGGCAAAAGAATTGCCCTGCTTAGCTCGTCTGCTATCACACTGGATTTCCCCGGGATGTTCGTTGCTATCAGAAAGCGATGGGTGAAAGATGCCTACTGCCATACTCTCAGGGCCTCTCGACACGGGATAATATTTGGTTCTTCCTTGTTTATGTACCAGACCACTGACATATTGCCCATCTGAACTGTAACTGTTCCCAGAGGGAGAGAGTCTTGAAAGGACTGCAATGCTAGGAGTACCGCTCTCATCTCCAAGACATTTATATGCAGATGAGCCTCGTGCTTCTTCCACATGCCTTGGGCTGTTCTTCCCTGATAATGCCCCCCCACCCTATCAAGGAAGCATCTGTGGTCACCGTGGCTATAGGAGTGGGTAGAACAAATGGACGGCCACCAATGAAGGTCCTTCTTGCACGTATTCATTATTATGATTAGGTGTGACATTGGAAGTACCTGAAATGAAAATTGAGAGAACAGGAGCCACAGTAATACTCGCATGTGCATCCGACCCAGAGGAATGGCTATGATCGCTGCCGCCATCGTTCCTAGCAATTAAGAGTACCATTGAGACTGGGGCTTTTGTCTTTGGAAGCAGGTCTAGGATTTGTTACTGTAAAAGGCAAACTCTTTCTGGAGGAAGGCTTAAGGTCATTGTGACTGTATTTAGTTCTGCTCCTATAAAAACGGTCTGTTGCAATGGCGACAAGGCAGATTTTTCTGAGTTTATGGCAATCCCCAATTGATTGCAGAGAATTAAAGTTGTGTCCCTTGCATGTATGAGTTGATGCCTGGTGGTAGCAGTGAGGAGTCAGTCGTCTAGGTATGGAAACATCTGGAATCCCAAACGTCTCAAGTGAGCCGTGACTACTGTCATGCATTTGGTGAACACTCTGGGGGCTGTAGTGAGACCAAAGGGCAGAGCGTGAAATAGATAATGACTGGCTCTCAGCCGGAAACATGGATGATCCCTGGATGGTAGTATGCATCCTGGAGATCTATCGAGCACATCCAACTGTCTTTCCCCACAAAGGGGATTATTGACTGTAGTGTGACCATCCGGAACTTTGTCTTTTTTACAGACTTATTTAGTCTGCTGAGGTCTAGAACAGGTCACCAGTCCCCTGTTTTCTTTGGAACTAAAAAGAACTTTGAGTAAGTTCCGGATCCTCTCTGGTCTGCTGGGACTGGTTGGGTGACTCTTTTTTCCAGCAACCTTTGGACCTCTATGAACCTTGTTCCCTGTGACAAGGTGGAACATCTGGGATATTTTCAGAAGAGGGCGGTGTAGCAAAGGGAATTGAGTATCCTCTGGATATGATACTTTGTACCCAGCTGTCTTTTGTTATTTTTAGCCAGGCGTCTGGGTACAAAGAAAGGCGTCCCCCGACTGCCTCCAGAGATGGACAGTCAGGCCTCCTCTCAGGAGCACTGATAGGGCTTCCCAATAAACTGATCTCTGTTGCCCTAATTTTGCGGACCCCCTCTGTCGTGTGAATGGCATCTTCCATTATTTCCCCCTCTGCCTCTAGAGGGGGGTTCACCACGAGTGTCCTGGAAAGATACTTGAGATTTACGAAACCACATCTTTCCACCACCCCCCCTTTGGGGTAGGGTCCAATCGAGGTAGAAAAATGTACTCCGACGGTAGACAAAGTCCTTCCGTCTTTCTCACTCCTGGTAAGTGTTTCCTTCAAAAAGGGATGACCCGTCAAAAGGGGTGTTAATAAAAAAACTTAAAAGGTTTGCCAAAATAACATAGAAGCATCCAGGAATGTCTCCTAAGGGCAATTCCTGTACCCACTGCTCATTCCATCAGCTGTACATGACACCAGATGCATGGAAGAGTTCACAATAGAATTAAGAGTACAGAGCTGTGAAGTTACCTTATCAGAAATCCCCGCAGCTACTGAATCCTGCAGGGTTATCTCCTAGTTCTTTCAGGAGATCCCTTTGTAACCTAGTGAAATGTGTGAGATAGTTCAGCGATCGAAGGACAAAAGCCGCTGAACTAAACATATGCTTCCCATACCTGTCCATGATCCTGGACTCTCTATTAGGAGGACGAACAGATGTAGAAGTTTCTGATAGTTCCTTCTTGGTGGCCGCTACCACCATCACAGCATCAACGGGCACTCCTTTAGTTAGAAAGCTTTTGTCTTGAGGGCAAGTTATAAATGTATTAGGCCTCCTGGGAGCAAGCTCCATGGTATCCAGGGACTCCCATGCCCTCAGCGAGAGTAACTCAATCAACTCATCGAAGTGTGGAGACACCCAAGAGGTGGAGGGTTGAGACCCCTAAGCCTTCAGGAGGAGTGACTCATTATCAGTACGGTTAAGGGATTTCCAGCCACCCCTCTGTTTAAGAATTTCTAGGATATCTGCGAATGAGATATCCTCTGAGGGAGACCGTGGGGACCCTTTTGACTCATCTAAGTCAGTATCTGAAGTGACAAATTCCTGTGGGGAGTCCAGATGCTTCCTCTTGCAAAGTCTCTTCCAGGGAACCTCTTCAGTGGGAGCTTCTGGAGAGGTCTCGGAAGAGCATGGCTCGCCCAATAGGGTTTCCTGACATTCAGGGTCTCTACGCTTTAATGGAGCGTGTGTTGTAGAGGTAGACACTGATGCTTTAAGGAAGAGGCTGCTGGTACTGATGGTGTGGTTGTTGGCAAGGACAATACCCTCCTCATGGCCTCGAAGGCCCCTCGGTCCCGACGTGAGGAATCCCCTGGATCCGAGGATACAAGGGACTCTCCTGGCACCAGGACAGAGGGCTCCGAGCCCAAGGTCGGAGCAGAGCTCACTCGAGCCGAAGCCCCGAGAGGCAAAGTCGGAACCAACAAGTCGGTCCGACTATCCTCCCTGGACCCGAACGGCGAGCGTCGATTCTGAGATCCCTCTGTTGGCACAGAAGATATCAGGGCAGTCGGGGCCAACAAACCTAAGGTGAGTGTCAGCCCCGAGGGCTCCACGATCATCAGTTCTGAGCTCTCTGGCTCCGAAACTTCGAGGCAGATCGGAGGAGGAGCAGGAGACAGTGGGGGAACTTGTGCCGGCTCCGAAGTCCCAGGGGTAGGTGCCGGTATCTGCAAAAGCCTCTTCACCACACGGTCCACACCTTTTCACCACACGGTCCACATCCAAATCAGAGATTCTACTTGAGGCCCGAGAAGAATGTCTGGATGAAGCCACCGACTGTAAGATGGGGGATTTCAACGTAGGAGATACCGGGGCTCCAATGTTCTGGACCGGCTCCTAACCAAAACAACAGTCAGCTCCGTTGGCTGTGGAGCAGATGTTGAAGCTTTTCTCGAACTGGTTTTTGGAGTCGATGGGCTTTTTCTTGGCACCGAAGAACTAGAAGATGTCTTAGAGGGTTTGTCATGCTTATCCAGTGCCCTCTTGGAAGGACGATTTTAAAAGACCTCTAACCATAAGTTTTCTCTTTCTCTCATGCCACACACTAGCACTAAAAGAGCGATATACTGAACAACTTTCTTGCAGGTGCACCTCACCCAAACAAAAGGCACAGCCAGTATGTCCATCAGCGATGAACATATTTTGCCCACATCTTGGGCATTTTTTAAATCCAGACTTGGATTTCTCTTTCTCTTGCTGAGGCATCCTATCAGAACAAACAGAGAAAAACCTCTCTCTCTCTCTCTATATATATATAAAAGAAAAAACACTCAGAAACCTATCTCCTAGCTATGAGTAGTGTGTGTGTGTATATATATATATATATATATATATATATATATATATATATATATATATATATATATAAAATCAACACAACTATCTATGTTATGTAATAATTAGCTAAATATCAATATACTTGCCCTGTAAATCAAAAGGGCTCTAACTAACACTACACAACTATGTCAGAAGAAACATGAGATAAGGAGAACTAAGGGCCTAAAAACACGGCTACTTATCTAAGTAATTTAAACTCTCTAAATAACTAGCAAATTACCAGAAATGCACAATGCCCTGCAAATAAAAGGGCTCTAATTAACACCACACAACTATGTAAGAGGAAATATGAGATAGGGAGAACTAAAGGCTTTAAAACATGGCCACTTATCCAAGTTATTTAAACTATCTAAATAACTAGCAAATTACCAGGAATACACTTATAGAAATGTTAACTACTATAAACAAAGGAAACGTATTATTAAACTATCTAATTTAAGCTATCTAACAAGTTTTTGACAGAAAAAAAACAATAACTTTCACTGGCCAGAGCTGGTGAATGTCCGATCAATTTGCAGAGGCAAATGAGATCTGAGGGAAGATCAAGGTGCATTGAATGCTAGAGAGTTGACCTCGAGCTGGTTGAAGACCTCCAGCTTTTGCAGTGGGCCGAGTCGGAGCCGAGGATCGGCTCCGAACCCATCAGTAAGAATGAACAGCGAGATAGAACAACTTCACATAAACCGTTTTGTTTTTGATGAAGAGGAGGTTTATATCCCCAGACCAAATATTTCACATGCCATTTAACTTGTTGATGTGCAGTAAATCTATCAGTATTAGGTTGGAAGATGCCTTGTATGCCAGACACCAGTCATCCATTAGCAGTTTGTAAGATACATAGTATAATGACAGGGCTTTGATTGGTCCATGTAAGACATGTTATTTAGGCACTGCATCCTTTTAGTAAGGTATAATCTGTGGACATTCCAGCTGCTGCATGCGGCTGGCCAGATACATGCCAAAGAGGACATTATATTCAATGGGTCTATATTACGAGATCAAAAACCCATTTCAGTGAATCGGAATTGAGCGACACGTATAGCGCGAACTACGGTAACGGCGAAGGTTCAAAACCGCAAAACACAAAATGTCGAAGTGTCATGGTTGGCCTGTCTGCAGTATAGCTCCGTAAGGTAAGTGTGCAATAGTTACGGACCTTAGGGTTAGGGTGCGGGTTATGGTAAGTGCATAAATAGTAATGTATGTAAGGTTTAGTGTAGGGTTAGAAGTAGGGTTTGGTTAGTGTATGTATGTGTATTATTTATTATGTCTGGGTATGTAGTATGTAGCACGCGGTGGTGTTAACCGACTATGACGATTCGAGATTTGAAATTTCACGGTTTAGGGGGTTCGGCGTATTTGCCGTTCGGACTATATGTGTCGGTGTTGTGGTGTTCGCTGAAATGGGTTTTCGATCTCGTAATATAGACCCTATTCAATGACTGGATAAATGAGGGTTACGTAAAGGTGGGCAACAACATCCCTAGATTTAGACACAATCCCTTTGTTTATAAACTGTGCAATATAGAAGGACTTTCTTACAAGAATGGACAAATGCCGGTTAAAAGTTCACAGTTAGATCACTGTCCTCAAGTTCCCAAATCCCAAACAACTGGGTCAGCTCTCAGGGGCGTACTGTTAATGTGGTAATTCCCTGGGATAGATGACTTCCCAAAGGATACAATAATGCATTTTTTTGCATTAAGTTTCAGTCCATGATTTTGGCACCAGTTATTTATTTATGACAAAACTTCCTGCAGGATGGAAAAGTCATTTGGAGATTCAATGGCTGCTCCTAGCTTGAAGTCATCTGCAAATTTAGTGAATCAGAGCCCTTTGATATGTTTTTTTTTTTTTGAAAGACACTTGCAGAATTTACCCAGAAAGTTGTTCATTATACAAATAACTTATAGAATAAACACAGCAAATTTAAAACATGAAACAGCTTTGTTCAGAATTGCCCGAAAGGATACTGATTGTTCCATATCACTCAAAAGTGAGCTTCCTGGAACAAACTACCAGTAAAGGTGTCTACCTTTAGACATGTACAGGAAAGGTACTAAGCTGCACACACAAAGCTAATCCCCTAGGATAAGCATTGCCTACGTTCAAAAAAAGCAATTGCTTGCAAGATGACAGGTATGGTGTCTCTCAACAGATTACCACAACTGGCTCCCATCCAACAAAAAAAAGTAACACATACCAAATTATTTTTCTCTTACCTGTTGTTGTTTATTAGGGTACTTTTTCAAGTCAGCTTTGAAAAATGGCCACTGGTTATATGTGTAATCATACATCCACTCACAGAAATGGTTCCCAATATCAAAACCTCTGAGGGAATGAAAAGAGAAACACATTAGAATAATTTGTGAACCAAGGGACCAAGAGAGAATAGAGTAAGGAAACATGCCAGAAGCAAACAGAATGATTAGAAAAGGAAAATTACAAAAACAGTAAGTTGTACTATTCAAAGACAAGACCTATATTATGTTGAAAAGTACACTACCATTAAATGTAGATGTTTGAGTGTATTCACTGTTGCAGTCATCACATTTGGGTTATCCCTGCCAGGGTAGTCCTCGGCCAGCCCGGATACCAGAGGCTTAGTATTTTTGCGTCGGTTGCTGTCACTTCAGGACTGATGTCAGGTCGTCAGTAGTATAAAGTAAAGCAGCCAACGCCATTACATCAGTTTTTCTTGCCCTAACCTGTCAGGAGCCCCCAAGTAGGAGTCAGGTTCTGGTGGAAGAACCCCACCAGTACAAAGTAAATACCAATAAGTCCCTTTGTAAGGAAAGAGAAGAAGGGGGGTGGAGGGAGGGAAACCAGGACTGCAACAGTGAATACACTTGAACATCTACATTTATGGTAAGTGTACACAACTGTACTATGTTCTTCATGTTTCACTGTTGCAGTCATCACATTTGGGTGGATTCCCAAAGATGAGGAAATGGGTGGAGGCAGTCAAAGAAACTAGGGGCTGGCTAGGATGCCCTGCAAGACTGCAGAGGCAAACCCTGCCCTGGATTTGGAGAAGAGAGGAAGTTGGTAATGTTTGCTAAAAGTGTGAACAGATGTACAGGTGGAGGTCTCCAGGATGTCGCTGGTGAGGACTCCTCTGAGGAAAGCTGCAGAGGTGGAGGCTGCTCTGGGGGAGTGAGTCCTGACCCCCTTGGGGGGAGGTTTTCCATGTTTGCAGCAGAAATGGATGCAATGTGCTATCCATTTGACAATGGTTTGTTTGGAGATGGCTTTGCCTTCTGCCGCTGTAGCAAAGCTAACCAGCAACTGATCAGACTTTCTGAAGGATTTAGTCCTGTCTAGATAGAATCTGAGCTGTCTGTGCACATCTAGAGAGTGCAGAATCCTTTCCCTCTTGTTCTGGGGATTAAGAAAAAGGGTGCGCAAATGAATGGATTGTTTGAGAGCCACACTGAACACCACTTTAGGCATGAAGGATGGGTTAGTTCTGAGGGATACCCTGTCAGCATGGAAGATGACGAAGGGTTCCACAGCCATGAGCGGTTGTAGCTCGGAGACTCTTCTGGCTGACGTGATGGCCAGAAGGAATGCTGTCTTCCAGGAGAGAAATTTTAGCTCTGCAGAAGAAGCTGGTTCGAAAGGGGGTAGGGTGAGCTTTTCCAATACAAAGTTAAGGTTCCAAGCTGGGGTTGCTGCCCTTAAGTTGCTAGCCCCTCTTAGGAACTGTTTGATCAAAGGGTGTGAGAAAAGGGGCTGTTCAGTGGGAAAATGAGCAGAAATAGCAGAGGCATGAATTTTTATAGAGGAGAAAGAGGGGCCACTGTGAAGCAGGTCAGCTAAGTAATCAAAGATGAGAGGGAGCAAGGACTGTGCCGTATTGGCTCCCTTACCCTGGATCCAGGTGCAGAAACTTTTCCATTTGTCAGCATAAGACTTTCTAGTCCTAGGGCATCTGGCCTCAGGGATAACATCTAGATCCTGTTTACTGAGGTTGGCAGATTGATCCGAGGTTAGGGAATAAGCCATGCTGCCAAACTGAGTGCCTGCAATTGGGGATGCATGAATTCCCCTTCCCTCTGGGTCAGGAGGTTTGGAATCTGAGGAAGATGCCATGGTGGCAGTGGGGACAGGCTGTGCAGCAAGGGGTACCAGTGCTGGCGAGGCCAGTCTGGAGCTGTAAGAATTGTCCTTGTTTTTTTCCTCCTTTATTTTGAGCAGTACCCTGGGATGAGAGGTAGTGGAGGAAAGGCATAGACCGATATAGACTGACTCAGGGGAAGGACAGGGCATCCACTTTCCAAGCCATGCAGTGATGCTCCCTGGTGCTGAATTTGCTGAGCTGATGGTTGGTGTGGGAGACAAAGAGGTCAACCTTCGGGGTGCCCCATTTCTGAGTTATTAGAGTGAAGGTTCTTCTGTTGAACTGCCACTCGTGTGGATCCAGAAGATTTCTGCTTAATTGATCGGCCACAGAGTTGAGAGAGCCTGGTAGGAATTGTGCTAACAGGTGTAGTTGCATGGCAGAGGCTGTGTGCCAAAGGGTCATGGCCAGTCTGCATAGAGGGTAGGAGTGAGTCCCTCCCTGCTTGTTGATACACCACATCACAGTGGTGTTGTCTGTTTTGATCAGGAGAGCCCCTGGGGAGAGAAGGGGTTTGAAAGCTATCAAGGCGTGCTGGACAGCCATCATCTCTTCTTGGTTGATGTGCAGAGGGATTTGCTGCGGGCTCCATTGGCCCTGTATGCACCTGCCATTCAGATATGCACCCCAGGCATAGTCTGATGCGTCTGTGGTGAGGGTTTGGGTGGTGGGGGGTGGTAAGAAAGACAGTCCCTTGTTGTGGGAGCATGCTGTTGCCCACCAAAGAAAATCTTTTTTGTGGCAAGGAATTATAGGTATAAGAGTTTCCAGGTCTTGAGAGTGTTGACATCAAAGGCTTTTTAGGTACCACTGAAATTTCCTCATATGCAGTCTGGCATATGGAATGAGCAGTATGCAAGATGCCATGAACCCCAGAGCTTGCAGGATCTTCCTTGCAGATAACTGGGGCCTGGTGGCTAGTTGAGAGAAGTAGGCTGTCTGGAAAAATGTGTTTTTCTGGTGTAAGGAATGCCATGTGGGATGTTGTGTCCAGGCTTGCTCCCAGGAAGATAATCCTTTGGGTGGACACCTGTTTGGATTTTTTTCGTTGATTGTGTACCCTAGGGAGGTTAGTAGGGTCTTTACACAGGCCAGGTGCTTGAGCAGCTTTTCCTGGCTGTCTGCCTGAATAAGGCAATCCACTAAGTATGGGTAACTCTGGATACTCCTTTGTCTGCAAAAGGCAATGACCAGAGCCAAACATTTTGTGAAAACTCTGGGAGCAGTAGATAAGCCAAAGGGAAGCGCAGAAAACTGAAAGTGTTGAGATCCTGCCCTGAAACGGAGATATTTCCTGCATGATTCCCTGACAGGAATGTGGAGGTAGGCCTCTTTAGATCTAGGGTGGCTAGCGAAGCGCCTTGTGACAGCATGGGTAGCAGCTGCTGGAGGGTGAGCATTTTGAATTTTGGGATCACCAGAAAGGTGTTTAGAATGGATACATCGAGGATGGGATGCCAGGTGACCAGTTTTCTGGGCACCAGAAAAAGTCTGGAGTAGAAACCTTGGCCTATCTGTTCTGTAGGAACGTGCTCTACTGCCCTCATAGAAAACAGGGAAAGGATTTGCTTTTGAGCCTCTGCCCACTGGTTTGGAGATAGATCTGGGTACCCTTTTGGGGTTGGAACGGTGTGGATGGAAAATTTGTATCCCTGAGAAACTATGTTCAGAACCCAGTGTTCGTTGGCAATGGTGGCCCAGGTGCTTGTGTGAAAGAAGTGTTTTCCTCCTAGGGGTAAGTGAAGGTGGGCAGAGGGAGGGGGTGGGGGAGGTGAGTCACTGTGAGTTCTTACCATAAAGGAGTGGCTTAGAACTCCCTGGTTTTGAAGTGGAGGTAGTCCACTGCTTAGATCTCTGCATTCCCTGTGGCTGCTGTCTGGGGGGTCTGCTGGACTGGCTTGGTGAGAGCAGGAAAGGACCAGTGTTTGGTGGGGCAATGCCTGCTCGACCTGTAAGAAATCCTTAACTGTTTGCATAGATTTTGCTTCTTCTTCCATCTTTTTTAAGACCTCTTCTGCATTAATGCCAAATAAGTTGTCTTTGTGCAAGGGGGCATCCAACAATTTAGATTTGACATGGTCTGGCAGGGGCTGTTCCTTAAGCCATGCATGCCTTCTAATGACAGATTCAGTGACTGCTGCCCTGCAAGAAGCTTCTAGGGCATAAAAATCACAGTGCAAGGTGTGTTTAGTTACTTGACTTGCAAAATGCATTAACTCTTGCGATTCTTTAGATTCTGTCCAAGCAGGAAAGGAAGACATTCTTTGTTTGAGGAGTTCCAGGGTATGTTGCTGACATTTTAGCATACGGAGCTGACAATTTAATGCTCTGATAGCAAGAGTAGCTGATGTGTATACTTTTTTACCCCATCTGTCTAGTGCTTGGGAATCCATGAGGGGGTGGGATTCTTAGCAGAGGTTGATTTAATCCCTTTAGATCCTTGAGAAATTACCTCAGGGTCAGCAGTAGGATTTTTAAAAAGTAATTTGCATGAGTAAGGGACTCTATAGTACCTGTCTGGTTTTCTGGAAACAGGAGGTAGGGTGTCAGGAGTCGAGCTGGATTCCAGGAAAACATCCTTCACAACATCCAGGACTGGGGGGATGGTCAAGGGCCTGTGCTGTAGAAGATCTAGGAATTCCCTGAATCTCTTTTTTGACTGAGGGTAGTCTTGACTCTCCCATTGGAAATGCTCCCTTAAGGTATGCAGGGATTCCCCAAAGGAAAAATCCTCTGGGGGAGAGGCTGAAGGGATGGAATCCTCTGCATCAGAATCCTCATAAGTAGAGAGGGGTTGCATGTCTTCATATTCAGAAGCATCAGAGTCATCTGACTCTTGCTCAGTCAAAACTGCAGGGGACAGATCTCTTTTCCGTTGGGAGGGGATAAATTGGCTTCCCCTGATCAGCATGATAAGGTCTACTGCCATTTTAAGCATTTGAGACTTAGGCAAGGAAGCAGGTGCCCGAGAGTGGGTCGTCAGTTTCTTGGGTGTGGTTTGTACCCTAGGCCTAAGTAACTCGGTTGTTTTCGAAAGAACAGTAGTCGCGAAAGAAGACGTCGGTTTGTGTCAAGAATCGGTAGTGCGAAGGACTTTCTCGGAAGCCAGTGCCTGCTCAGCGGCTCTGGACCCATCCAAGGTAGAGACAACCACAGGATCCTTAGTCGAAGACGAGTTTTGTGGCATACCGGACTCTGAAAGGGTCTCGGTAGCGGCCTGCAAATTCACAGAAGTGGGAATCAGGGGCTGTGAAAGCGCCTCACTGAGGACTGGAGAACTGACGACTTGCTTAATGGAAGCGTCATTGGCAGGTTTGGACCTGTACGGTCTGTCTCTGTCTTTATCTTTACATTTTTTCAGAAGATCTGCTGTCGGATGGCTTACCGAAGCCAAATCGGAATTCGAGGACTGTAAGTGAAAATATCTGGCTACAATAAGGGCCCGACGACATATAGTTCTGGTGTTGGACAAAGCACAGAAGTGACAATGGGGGATGTCAAGGTCTGGGCCTAAACAAGTGACGCAGTAAGAATGGAAGTCTCAGTGTGGTATTTGCTTTCCACAGGCGAAACAATTATTAACTTTTTCTGACATCGGAAAGTGCAAGAAAAATGGATCCCCAAAGGGGTACTTGGCTTTATAAGACTTCAACTTCAATTCGGTAGATGAAACTTAGGTAGTGGCTAACCGGCACTCGTGCAAACTGCTTCTGCTTCGGGCACCACTGCAAGAAAGACTGATGTAATGGCATTGGCTGCCTTACTTTATACTACTAACATTCTGACGTCGTCCTGAAGCGACAGCAACCAACGCAAAAATACTAAGCCTCTGGTATTTGGGCCGGCCGAGGGCTACACTGGCAGGGATAACCCAAATGTGATGACTGCAACAGTGAAACACAAAGAAGATCCAATGTTCATCTGAAGGAAGACACAAAGACTGAACAAAATAACAAGAGATTAGCAAGTATAACTAGTGATGAACATTGCTAAATACAGAGAAAACAACTCAAATGGCAATCATCCATGGATATTTACCCAAACACAGAGTCATGTGAGATGGACAACATTATATTTAATTGACTTTAACAGTACTTAGGCTGGCAAGGACATCTCTACAGCAGTACAGTACTACTTTGACCATGTTTTAGGCTAGTCTTTTTTTTAAATACCTTTATTCAAATATCACTTAAAACAGACACATACATAAACAGAAAAAAGTCATATTAACATTTTTCATTGACATGCATTATATATTACATTTGCGTTTTCTTTCAAGAACTGTCATACACCCCAACATTACATGAATTGCTCATTTCATTCTTTCCCCTAAACCTCCCTCCTCCTACTGATTATTATTCAGCATGCATTGTTCTCACATATTCCATTTATTCTAAGTACTTTACTCCTTCCCTTTTCCAAAGATCTCACCTCCTACTCCTTTATCAGCTTTACAATATTCAGTACGATTACAGTAGGTTTTCATTTTGATTTCCTAGCCATTGCTTTTTGGCAGTCAATAGCACTAAACTGAAAAAAGGCCTTAATGTGTCTAGGAAATTTGGATCCTATATTGTAGCTCAAAAGAATCATTTCCTTAGTTACAGCCATTTGCTCCCCCTACATTTCTGACAGAGTACTCTGCAGGGAATTTTTAAAATCTGCCAAAATGACTCCCAACAACATCAAAATAAAAACATGTTCCCAGTTACCTCTCTCTTTCTCATCACTCCTCCAGTATACGTCATCTTGTGAGTAACAATTCTCTGAAGTCTGCTTGGGGTATGAAACATCTCTTTTAACACTTCAAAGCAAAAATGTTAAACCTTGTGTACTTTGTTCCAAACTTGGGAGTCATCCAGATGTTCTCTAATTGTTCCTTTATAATCGCCTTTCCAGTCTCTCTAACCAGTCTTTTCCAATATCCTGTATTTCGCTTCTAAAGTTAATGGTTTATTAATCATCACTTTTTTAAACAACTTTTAATGTAGACTCGACTAAAACTTCTACCAGAACTGGCCTTTCACTGAGCAGTCCTCTACCTTTTCTCTTTGCCTACACTCTTGTTATCTAGCCCTGGTAGAGAAGATAGTCTCTAACCAACAGTACAAATTTCTAATTAGCCTCTTTGCCTCACCCCACACTATTACCTTTCCCTCTCTAGGTATTTGCTCCCAACACCTCAGTTCCTATGCCAGTTTTCTCCAGTAAATTCCAGCCCCTCTTGCCTGTTTTATACACCCCAACTTGCAGGCATCCCTACTGACAAAAATAACCTTTTCTCCATTCCCATGTCAGCTTACATTTTAGAATACTTTCTGCTACTTTATGAATATAATATTTTGCAAAGTTTTTATTATTCTCCTTGAGGATCTGCATTCAAAAATCCTACTCTCTCATTTTTTTGAACTTACCACATTTCATCATCTCTTTCCACTTTGATTTATAACCTTCCGCTTGTGTTATGTATATGGGGCTTAGCTTTGTAGCTATAACATATCCATTCAAAGCAGATAATCCCATACCACATTGTTCTATGTACAGGATCAAGTTATCCTTACTTACCTCTTGCCCTCCCAAATAAATTGCTTCAGCTTTTGATATAACATAGTCCAAAACTTCTCCTCTGGTTGACTAAAACTGAAGGGACTAAAATATTTTCACTGTCTGTATGTTACTGTCATTATGGAACCAATAAGACCGGTGAACAATCACGGAAAAAGTCTATCTATTTATTTGTGAACTATATGGATTATATTTTTATCCATATAAGTATGGATTTAACAGTACAGAATCATATAATATGTTAGTATTATTAATTGTTGTTGCTCATTTTTTTAACACAAATTTCTCTTCTATAAATATTTTAATTCATCTATCTATCTATTTATAATACAATTTTAATAAATGTTTTAGATATTTACAGCGCTACAATTCTAATCAGTTTCTGAAAGAAATTATTGCATTTTATTTTAACTTGACTACCCACTCTGAAAAACCTATACTGTGACTGAATCTACTAGTTTAAATATTTAATTGGTTAATTATTTTATTGGATATATTTAAGATGATTAACTTTAATTAATTCAATGAATGTAGAGTATTTAAATGAGTGGCCAAACCACAAGGATTAGGATCTGAAGAAGCATACATGGTGTATGTGAAAGCGCTTATCCGTTTGTTTGTGTCATAAATAAAAGCCTTACGTTTTGGAATATTTACTGTTGGTTGTTTTGTTGTCCTTACAATAGATTGACTTTTTTTTCGTTTTTCCCCGGTCTTATTGGTTCCTGATTCATTTTTGCTGTGACTGGTGTAGCAGTTTGAGTAGTAAAACTGTCATTATCCATAATCAAAAGCCTCCGGTTTCTCAGTTTATGTATTATCTTTTGTTTAGTCTCTTCCCATATATCCACAGCTGTCATAACAAACTTTTAATCCATACGCCTAAACACTTATCGTGTCCTCATAAATATGGGAATCGCTGAACCAATCCACATGTGGGTATATAGTCCACTGCTACAGTCTTTATTTTATCTTCATTAATTCCATATCTTAAAAAGACCTGAAACAGTCTCAAAATGTTCTAAAACACCAAAATGGG
Organism: Protopterus annectens; assembly: GCF_019279795.1. NCBI lineage: Eukaryota > Metazoa > Chordata > Ceratodontiformes > Protopteridae > Protopterus > Protopterus annectens. Next base: position 1,221,410,555 of record NC_056745.1, read on the forward strand.
CTTTCCTGGATTTACCAAGTACAAAATAATACTGTCTGAAAATAACGTCACTCTTGATTACCACACTAGTTATATCCTTGAATTTGTGAGTCCCTTAATTTATTTTTAATTTATTGTTAATGGCTCTACATATAAAGCAAATAAAGAAGAAAGACGACACCCATGCCTGGTTCTTCTGTTCAAACACAGCTTGCCTGAAAAAAAACCCTCACACCTTATTTCTTGCCCTTGACCCTTAATATATTTTCCTAATTAATGCTATTATTCTATCAGGGAATGCAAATGCTTCCACTGCCCTAGTCATAAAATTGCAGCTAACTTTAATGAATACTTTTCTCTGTCAAGAACCACAACCATTGTTTTTTAATGTTGTTAAATTTTGCCTCGCCTCCACAAAACAACACTGATCCATATATATATATATATATATATATATATATATATATATATATATATATATATATAATTTGAAAACACTGTTTTCCATTCTCTTAGCTAGTACAAACACTTTATAATCATGGTTTAAAATTGAAATGGGTCTATATCAAGCTGGGTCTGAAGGACATTTACCGTCTTTGGAGAATACAGCCAGCATAGCTTTCTCCAAAGATTCTGATGCTTCCCCTACTTTTAAAATACTGTTAAACAAAACCTTCCAGATCTTTACTGCTTTCTTCCCTCCTAATTTCTAAGCTTCCACAGAAATACAATATATTCCTGGAGACATCCCTTGTGTATTGATTATACTGCATTGTTTTTATCTCATTTCTATCTTAACTATTATTTATTGAGCCTCCTCATTCTCTAACCTTGTCATAATCAAGTTCTCCATAAATATTTCCACTTGTGTCCTTTTCTCTGCTTTATACAAATCTGAATAAAATTTAAGAAAGATCACATGCCTTACAGGATCTCAGGTTAGTTTTCTTGTCCTAGGTTGCCCAGGTTTGGCGACAACCCTTTCAACCCTCTTTTGCCTAAGTCAATATGCTTCATGTTTTTGCACTCTATAGTTATCAAAGATAGTTGCTTTATAACACTCTTTCTAAACTCATGCCTATTATCTAAATATTCCCTTATTTTCATTTTCTTACTCTGCAGTAGTTCCTCCTCTTGTTCTGTGAGATTCTCCTCACTCTGCAATACTTTTCAGCCCCTCTAAATATGTCCTATTAATTCTTCCCTCATACGTCTTTCTCTTTTATTTCTACCATATTTAAACTCAGTTTCCATTTTATCCCTTCTAACAATATTTCTATTTTCCCTACTAAGTATTTAACAATTTTCAGTACCCACTCCTTCTATTTCCTCTTTTTAACCTTTTACTTCCTTTCCCTGTATCTTTATCTTTTTTTATCAGTGCATGATGCAAAATAGTTAATGGATGTGTGTCAGAGCTTTCAATTAAATGAACATGCTCCTGTGAAATACAACTTCTATCCAGTCTAGCCTAGTTATTTTACCTTGGGGAATAGAACGCAAATTCTACCAGAGTTCCTACTACTGCATTCATATCCTCTATAAAACAATATTGTCATATTTTACTTCAGAAATCTAATCTCTTTTGTAACATTTTCCCTTTGAGGTCCCCTTCTTACATTCTCACTACTGCATTCCATCCTCCCCCAATAAATAATATTCCCTGCTGAAAGCTGATTACTGCTCTCCAAATTTTCTTAAACTCTGTAATAGCACTATTTGGAGCAAAAATACATGACAGCATAATTCTTCTCCCTTGCTAACAGCCCCTGACCACCACAAATCTGCCATTATTGTCTTTTTTCTTCTTTTATCGCTAATGTAGCCCCTCTAGCAACCTGTATTATTAATATAACTTTCTACTGTCCCTGATATTTTACTGAATGTCCATTCTGAAATCATTTCTTTGTCAAATTCTTACTGTCATTTTTACCCAAATGCGTCTCCTACAGCACTATTTGCACCATACAGTTCTTAATATATTTTAATATTCTTTGCTTTTTGTCTGCTTGCAAGGCTATTCACATTCCATGACAATATGGGCAGTGTGATAGAAATCTATTATTCCCACCTATTGTACATGTTAGTTCTTTTGAATGTGCATTTCCAACTTTTGGCTTGCATACACATAGAAATGCTTGGCAGGCTGATCTTTTATGCAGTTACTTTGTATCATCTTCACTTTAACCTATCACATTTTTCAAGAATTTCTGCTTCACAGAAAACACTCAAACAAAAAAACACAACTAAATACATTTTCAGAACCTCCACCCCCTTTTAACTTAGAACACATAAAAGTATGTACATTTTCAACAACTAAAGTTTACCCCTCCAGAAAGGATAAAATGATCCAAATCAAAGGCTGCATCCAATGGCATTACCTCTTCTAAAATTAACGTTAGCCATGCTAAAGACTATGTTACAGTCTGTGTTTCCAACATACACTGATTGCTATTTGTTCTTTTCTAAGCTCTGATCCACTAGTAGATGTGAAAACAGCTTGCATGCTTTCACTAAACATTAACTTTTAGCCCAAAGAAAAAAAATGCACTAGATAACTTTAAATAAAAAATAAATTGTGGGCTGTTCGTTAAATGAATGGAAATGTGATGGTTACTAAGGGGTAACTATTTTTCATCCACAGTTTCAAACTATTTTTTCACTGAACTGTATGTCTCTGCACCATTAAGTGTTGCATTTTTCTCAGCAAACAGTGCTCAGAACTCTCAAATTTAATTGCTTGCACCTGTAGACAGCTATGTTCATGTAAAAGCAGTCATTAATAAGTGAAAAAATGCTAATAACTTTGCAGCTGAATGAATGAATCTATGCAAATTATCACTCAGAACACAGTGTACAGACATCCCCTGGCCAGCTACCTACACCTGCAGACTTCTAGTCTCCCACTGACCGCATTTGCCAATGGAAAAAAAACGAATAACTTTACAGATGCATGAAATTTATCATTTTTATACCTTTCAATATTTTGCCTTATTTTTCAAACCTACTTGCATTAAAAACGTGTCTATATCCAAAACAAGATATTACTTTAGACATCTATCCCTGTAAATACAAGATAAATCATAATCTTAAATCTACAGGTAATATGAATAATATACTTTTACATCTGACCCCCACCCTAAAACCGAAGATCACATCATATTAACTTAACTCGCTTCTGTCCAGCCTTTCTTTGCTTATTACAATGTTAAGCCTGTATATACTACAAGTAAAAGTACTTGCTTGCTTTAATATCTTTAAAGTATATAACAATTAATAATGTTCCCCCTAAAATATCCATATGCACACTACATACACCTGATTTACAGTATCATGCAATTTGCATTGTGTCTTTTATACAAATAATAATAATGAAAACTGTTTACTTAGTTCTTCATTCCCTTCAGTGTCCTCCTACAAATAATAAGAATGAAAACTGTTTACTTCGTTATTCCCTTCAGTGTCCTTCTAAACATTAATGACATAATGTAGAGTATATGCTTTACAGTTCACCCACAAGTTTAACAAGGTCAATATAATTTCAGTCTTCCTCTGCCACTTTTTTTGAAATGCCATATTTCGAGCATCTATTCATATATCCAGTGGGATTGGTGCTTTACAGTCTCTCATTTATTCAATAAATTCAGTGTTATCTATCTTGTTAATAGTCATCTCCATTTCCCACCATAATCTCTGGTTCAAGTCAAAGGTAATCCTAATTCTTCTAGTTAGCTCCTATTTTTTCTCTCAAGCATTTTCCTTTGGAATAATATAGATTTCACTAGTAAAGTCTCCCTATGGGCTTTGTTGTCAGAAGAATGAAAAGTGGAGTCCTCATTTGCTTGATGTCTGTCTTTTTGGATGAACTTTTTTTGTATTTCCTCCTTAGTCACTTCCGCTGATTCGCTCTTTATTGGCTAAACCTTTCTTAAGCCCTCCTTATGCTCTTCTGCATCAAAAATGTCTTTAATCCTCTAGTAAAAATATTACCGAGACAGCTGGATACAGCAGCTAGTATCTCACTCCTTCCTCTCAGCATTCCCAGATTGCTGGGATAAACTTGCTTCTCTTCTACATAGTGCACAGTGAATAATAATTTTCCACAAACTCTAGTGCCTCCAATTTTTTATATTTTTCCTTTCTGCCAAAAGTTTGTCAGAAACCACTGTTTCTGTTGGTATGACTGCATCTTTACTAATACAGATCTTGGCTGCTTTCTTAAGCCCAGGTTTGGGGCATACACAGAGTTTGCCCTTTCAAGTAAATCCTGCCGTGGAGCACCAACCCATTTGCTTATTTGCACTTTCATAAATTTAACACACTCTGTTCCTTCCAATTCTCTCGTACACCAGAAGATCACTGGGGCTGCCTGATGGCAGGCAGTGGAGTGAAAAAAAATTATACTTACAAATACCTTCTTGCAGCGACATTCACAACCTTGGTGTGCCTTCTACAAATAATCACCCCATCAGTTTTTGAAATGAGCACATCTGATGAAGAACTGACTCCAAAAACCTCAGCTGACTGTGGAAGGGAGAAGAGGGTTGTATATATTACTGGTCCTTTCATCCACAATCACATAGGATATCCTGATAGGCTGACCAATAAAGAGTACATTGTATTAGTCACTCAGAAAACTGTTGAACAGTCAGGTGTTTGCCTATGTGATACCTCATCCAGTTGGCAACCTGAACATGTCTGCACCATATGCCATTTGATGGAAGTCAGATCAACAGAAAGCTGGTCAGACAGACACATGGGTAGAAAGCTAGACAGATAAACAGATCTAATGCAAGTCCTGCATTGATTCCCTTGAATCTCATGATGGTATACAGTTGATGGAAAGGTTCCAAGACCAATAAACAGCACAATGAGACACTTAGAAACTTAACAGTCAGTGATTCAAGCTGAAAGCACAACAATAAGCTCATTTAGAAAATAACATTGAGGTAACGTTCCAATGTGTGTTCCTAATTCATATCAGCAAAAGTAACTTAGCTGCTAAAGTGAGGAATGTTTCAACACAAACAAATAACACCTGAAAAAAATCTAAGGTCAAACAGTTACCACAGATGCCAATCACATACTTCACCCCAAGACAAAGGTCAGTATATGTTAGGGAACACAGTCAGCACTCAGAATAGGATGCATTTCTAAGATGTTCACACAAATCTGAAACTCAGCAATTGACCAACATGTTATGTTCATACCCTATAACAGACACTACCCTGCCAGGATAAATAGGGAAAAAGTAGTAAAATCTTGAAGCAAATCAGTCAATCACTGTGGAAAGTGGAATCTATGCTAGGATCTTAGGAGAAAAAAATCCTACCAGAGATGGTAATTAATTTTGAGATCATTAGACAAACAAAACAGTACTCATGTGTTTGCTATATTTACAACTCTTAAAGTGTTATTTTTGATTGGGTCAGACCAAGTGGACTTATGTTGCTACCTAGTTTTGCAGCAAGCCAAAAAATCTCATTTACCATGCTTCTAGAGCCACACCTTCTTTGACCTAACCCAGAATTCCTTGCACCTCAGTTAAAATGAATAGAAGGTTGCGGCAGAGCCCAACAAATGACAGCTGCCTAATATGGAAGGTCTATACCCCAGAATTCCTTTTGGGTGAACCTAGTACTTAAAATAGGCTCACTGGCCAACAAGTTACATGAAGAGATCATAATGCAGTCATGGTGAAGAAGGACTGGTGGCAAGTGTTTAAATATTAACACAACACTTACTATACAAGAAAGTCATTTAATTACAAACTAAATACTCATATTTGCAATACAAACAATTAACAGCAAGAAATGATCAAAGACTAAAGTAAAGTTCACACAAACACAAAACTTAATATAATAAAATGATGTTTACAGTAAAAAACTGCAGCTGGATTCTTGTATTCAAATATGACATACCAGATGGAATACAAAATTACTTCCAGACTGATTTTAATCAATCTGTACCCAGTCCAACACATACAAACTCCCAAAGGTAATAGCTGTACAAGCATGCATGTAATCTAATTTCTGAATCTAGTCTATTAAATCTGCCATCTGAAGTGATGGTATACACAGAAGCACACAGTTTGAAAGTGTGGCCAGGAGATAAACAGCTGCTCATCTGCACAATCCAAAAACTAGATGACTACTATTCACTGAAAATTATCATGTCAAATGTCATTTCCCTAATTCTGAACTCCAGAATTTGACAGCCCCTATCTCTGCATTCACTTGCTGTACTGCAAACCTGCAATACACAAGTACCTTTTCTACTTTTGAACTGTATTTCTTATTTTCCTATGGTTCTGCAAACAAGGAGTTTGTAAAATGTATGGGGAGACTGCAGGAAAGCAAAAACGTTTCTTACATACTGTCAGCTTCAGGTCTGGTGGATGTATTTTACAAGTATCAACTATCAAGTTTACTGTCAGTAGGCTGTATATGTTGACTTCTTACAGAGTTTCCATCTACAGAGTCTGGCCAGCAAGAAAATTTTAACAGAAAATTAAAGACAAAATCTCTGGAAAAACCAGTGGTGCAAATACAGACTCGAAAGGTCAACAGAAGGATGAGTCCTGAAATACAAACATTGCAAAGGCAAAAGTACAGTTGTGTACACTTACCATAAATGTAGATGTTCGAGCGTCTTCACTGCTGCAGTCATCACTGCAGGGTTCTTCCTGCCGGCAGGCAGCCCTTGGTCGGCCAGAATCCCAAAGTCTGGGTCCGGCGTGGGCTGTGCAGTCATCCTCCCTGACGTCAGAGTGCCAGGGGTACAATGCTCCCAGCCGACGCCATGTTCTCCAGTTTTTCTTGCCCCAGATGTCAGGTGCCCAAAAGTAAAGGCTAAAAGTAAGGTACAACAAACCCCATACCCTGTAGCAAATACACCTCAGAAGAAGGGTGAAGCAGGGAACCACACTAATGAAAGAATAAAAGGGGACAGGGGGGTGGGTAACCCAGACTGCAACAATGAACAGACTCGAACATCTACATTTATGGTGAGTGTACACAACTGTACTATGTTCATCGTGTTTCACTGTTGCAGTCATCACTGTAGGGTTGAATCCCAAAGCTGAGATAAAGGGTGGAGGTTACTGAGTAGAAAGGGGCAGCTAGAAGGCCTTGCAAGACTGCAGAAGCAAAGCCTGCCCTGGACTTAGAATAAAGAGGTAGATTATAGTGCTTAGAGAAAGTATGCACTGAACTCCAAGTTGCAGCTTCCAAAATATCTTTGGTAGGTACTCCCCTGAGAAAAGCAGCAGAAGTAGCAGCAGCTCTGGTGGAGCAAGTCCTAATTTTCCCTGGGATTTGTTTTCCATGATGAGAGTAACAAAATCTGATTCCATGAGCAATCCATTTAGAAATGGTCTGTTTTGAAATAGCCTTACCTTGGGAATTTGCTGCATAAGAAACAAACAGTTGTTCTGTTTTTCTGATATCCTTGGTTCTGTCCAGGTAAAAATGAAGCTGCCTGTGCACGTCCAAAGAATGCAAGATCCCCCCCCCCTTATTTTCTGGATTGTGGAAAAAAGTTGGCAGGTGAATAGTTTGGTTTAAAGCCACTTTAGAAACCACTTTAGGCATGAAAGTAGGGTTAGTCCTTAAAGAAACCCTGTCTTGATGGAAAATAATGTAAGGTTCCACAGCCATGAGTGCTTGTAACTCCGAGACTCTCCTGGCTGATGTCAAAGCCAGTAGGATAGCGGTCTTCCATGATAAATACTTTATATCACATGTGGCAGCAGGCTCAAAAGGAGGCAGAGTAAGTTTTTCCAGAACATAGTTGAGGTCCCAGGCAGGTATGGGTGGTGTCCTAGGGGGCCTTAAATTCTTTGCTCCTCTGAGATATTGTTTCAGAAGTGGATGTGAAAAAATTGGAGGATCTGTATTGTAATGTGCAGAGATAGCTGAGGCATGTATTTTTATGGATGAAAAGGATAAACCCTTATGTAACATGTCTGTCAGGTAATGTAAAATCAATGGAATATTTGGAATGAGAGGATCTGAATCCTGAGCTTGCATCCAGGTGCAAAATCTCTTCCATTTACCTTCATAAGATTTTCTAGTGCTAGGCCGTCTGCCTTCTAAGATAACATCCATGACCTGTTTGGAAAGGGTAGGATTAATCATAGACCCTGAATACACCAGGCTGCCAGGCTGAGAGTTTTGATATGAGAGTGCAGAACCTGGCCCTGGTGTTGGGACAAAAGATTTGGAATCTGAGGTAGAATCCAAGGAGGCTCCTGGGATAGATTCATCAGTGTTGAGTACCAGAATTGTTGAGGCCAATTTGGGGCCAGTAAAATCATCTTGGGTTTGTCCTGTTTTATCTTTAATGACACCCATGGAAGAAGAGGTAGAGGAGGAAAGGCATACCCCCAAGAGGTTCCTCCAACTGAATGACAGAGCATCCACTTTCCATGCTAGTTTGTGATATGTCCTTGTGCAAAAAGTCTGTAACTGGTAGTTGTGGGGAGATGCAAATAGATCTATGTCCGGGCAGCCCCAGGCTTCTGTAATCATCTTGAATATTTGGGTGTCTAGCATCCACTCTCAGGCTGTCTGCCAGAGTATTTTGTTTCCCTGGCAGGAACTGAGCTTGTAGGTCCACATTGCAAGATAGTGCTGTGTTCCATAGAGCCATGGCTAGTCTGCAAAGGGGGTAGGAGTGTGAACCCCCCTGCTTGTTTATGTACCACATAACTGTGGTGTTGTCTGTCCATATCAGTAGTTGCCCTGGCTGTAAAAGATCCCTGAAAGCCAAGCGGGCATTCTGCACAGCTAACATCTCCTTTAAATTGATATGTAGATGCTTCTGATCCTCTGTCAAAAAACCTTGCAGGCCTTTCCCCTGCAAGTGGGCTCCCCATGCGTAATCCAAGGCATCCGTGGTTAACACTTGGTAGGCTAGAGGTAGACTGAAGGCTTTCCCTTTGTTTTGAAGACATGCCATGGCCCACCAATGGAATTCCTTTTGCAGGCAAGGCAAGACAGCAATCTCTGTGTCTAGACTGTGACAATGCTGGAACCATACGCTTTTTAGGTACCATTGTATCTTTCTCATATGCAGTCTTGCATATGGTATGAGAAGGATGCAGGAGGCCATGTAACCCAAAGCCTGCAGGAATTTCCTTGCAGTTAGCTGAGACATTAACGTCAGGGTTTTAAAAGTTGAAGCCAGCTGAAGTTGTTTTTCGGATGTCAGGAATGCCATCTGGGTTGTTGTGTTTAAAAGAGTACACAGGAAAGTTATCTGTTGTGTGGGTGTCAAATTTTACTTTTTTATGTTCACAGTGAATCCCAGGTACTTGACTAGATTTTGAACAAATTCCAGGTGCTGGAGTAAGACATCCTTGCTGTCTGCTTGAATAAGGCAGTCGTCCAGATAAGGGTAAATGTTAATTCCCTTGAGTCTGCAGTAAGCTACTACTGGTGCCAGGCACTTGGTGAAGACCCTGGGAGCAGTAGACAAGCCAAAGGCAGCGCAGAGAATTGGTAATGTTTCGAGCCTGCCTTGAACCTGAGGTATCTTCTGCACTCCTGTCTGACAGGAATGTGTAGGTAAGCCTCCTTTAAATCCAATGTCACCATCCATGCATTTTTGCTCAACATTGGCAGGAGCTGCTGCAGAGTAAGCATCTTGAACTTTGGTATCTCCAGGAAAGTATTTAAGACTGACAGATCCAGGATGGGTGTCCAAGAATTTTGTTTTCTGGGAACTAGAAAGAGTCTTGAGTAAAAGCCTTGCCCCGTCTCTGATTGTGGAACCAGTTCTATGGCCCTCATAGCCATGAGGGATCCCACCTGGTTTAATGCCTCTGCCCATTGTTTTTTTGGTAGGTCTGGCCATCTGTTTGGTCTTGGCAAGGTATGAAAGTGGAATTTGTAACCTCTTGAAACTACATCCAGAACCCACTTGTCTTGGGTTATGTAAGTCCAATTTCGGTGAAAAAGAGAGAAATTTCCTCCTAGAGGGGCTTCCAGGAGAAAAGTTCCTGGAGCCATGCAGGGGGAGTCATTGAGCCTGTTTCCTATACGATTGAGGTCTGTCCTCTCCACCCCTGGGGGTGGAAGCACTCCACTGTCTAGGTCTATAAGAGGTCTGTGCTTGGGCCCTCCCTCTGGGGCGCCTATATCTACCCCTCTGAGGCCTGTCTGAGCTGGGAAAGGACCAATTTTTAGTTAGCCAATTTCTGCTAAATTTTGGGGGCTGAACTTGTAAGAAATCCTTAACCGTTTGCATGGATTTTGCCTTATCCTCCATTTTCTTTATCATCTCTTCAGCCTTAGACCCAAACAAAACATTATGTTGAACAGGAGCATCCAGTAACTTTGCTATCACTTGATCAGGCAAATTTTGTTCCTTTAACCAAGCATGCCTTCTAATGACCGTGCCAGTGGCAGCCGCCCTGCATGAGGCCTCCAAAGCATCAAAACCACAGCGTAAGGTATGTTTCCCCACCTGCTCAATAGCATGCATCAAATCGTGTAATTCCTTATTATCTGCACATGCAGAAATGGTACCTAGCTTTTGTTTCATAACAGACAGAAGAAACTGCTGATATTTTAGCATATGAAATTGACAATTTAAAGCCCTAATGGATAAAGTAGCAGAAGTGTACACTTTTTTGCCCCATCTCTCCAAAGCTCTAGAATCCTTATCTGACGGAATAGGGTTCTTTGCAGTGGCGGCCTTAACACCCTTAGGACCCTGAGAAATGGTTTCTGGATCAGCAGTAGGATTTTAATAAAGAAACTGGTGGGAGTCAGGGACTCTGTAATATCTATCAGGCTTTGCAGGGGCTGGAGGAAAGGAGTCAGGAGTTAAATTAGCCTCAGAAAAGACATCATCCACAATATCCAAAATAGGAGGAATAGCCAGGGGTCTGCTTTGGGGGGGAAGAAGAAGGAAGTCCCTAAGCCTTCTCTTAGATTCAGAGTACTCCTGTCCTTCCCAGTGAAAATGTTCCCTCATGTCATGTAAAGTTTCCCCAAAAGAAAAATCCTCAGGGGGAGAAGCTGAAGGAATGGATTCATCAGCATCAGAATCCTCATAAGGAGGGAAAGTATAATCCTGTTCAGAGGAAGACACTGAAGAGATAGATGCCTGATCAGAGGATTCATAGTCCAATTCTAGTCTTGGCCTTTTGTCTGGAGGGGGATGTGAACCCCTAATCATAGTTAGTAAGTCCTCTGCCATTTTAAGCATTTGTTTTTGAGATTTAGGTCCCGGATCAGAGGAGGCCTGGGCTTGAGTCTTTGTTTTAGAAGGAGTCTTTGCCTTTATCTGAAGCTGCGTAGGCCTGAAAACCCCCTCGGAAGCCGGTACCTGCACAGCGCCTCCGGACCCATCCGAGGGAGCATTATCCGAAGGTCCTGCTCCTGGAGTACTCAAAGGCCTAGTTGGCTCCTCGTGGGAGTCCGTTTTGGCAAGCAATTCTGTAATGGCCGACGACAGGGGCTGCAAAAGCACCTCACTGATGACGGCTGAACCTGCAGCTGGCTCTGCTTATAAACCGTCATCTGATTTGGACCTTGGTGGCCTGTCCTTATCCTTGCGCTTTTTGTGAACTCCGGTAGTCGGAAGCATGTCCGACGACATATTGTAATTAAATCACCTGCCAAAGTAATGAAAAGCAAAATTGTATCTCCACTTAATAGTACGTTGATTAAATCTAGCACAAAACCGACAACTAGCTACGTCGTGGTCAGGGCATAGACAAGGAATACAGTAAGAGTGGAAATCCTTATGAGGTATTTGCTTCCCACATGAAATACAATTATTAACTTTTTCTGACATCGGACTAGAGCAAGAAAAAAGATTCCCCAACGGGTACATAGCTTTGAGAAGAAGAAAGTCGAAGCACCAAAAATATCAGGAGTCAGCCGACCGGCACTTGCGAACTGCTTCCACCGCACGGCAAGAAAGACTGGAGAACATGGCGTCGGCTGGGAGCTTTGTACCCCTGGCGCTCTGATGTCAGGGAGGATGACTGCACAGCCGACGCCAGACCCACACTTTGGGATTCTGGCCGACCAAGGGCTGCCTGCCGGCAGGACGAACCCTGCAGTGATGACTGCAACAGTGAAACACAATGAACATCTGTATTCTACAGTTCCATTTGAGACAATAATGCTTACTGCAGGTATGTGCCAATAACCACGTAACTTTGGCATATGTATCTGCAATGAAGACATTCTTGAACCAAGCACTATAATGGAGGACACCTCTACTGATGTGGTCATTCTGCAGTATTTCCCAGTAAGCAGTTCCCTGTCTGATGGCAAAAGATAGTGCAACTGGTAGTGCACTTGTAAAAGACTTGTTCAGCAAATGCAAGCTCTTCCTGCCCCCCAGTAAAGGAAATGAACATTCAGTCAACATATGCACACCTGCTTCGGACAGGAAAGTCATATCCATGGTGTATATGTCTCCCTCTCTCTCTCGTGAAAGACTACACATGGCTCCCTACACAGGTGAACCTGCATGTCACATATACTACAAGTAGAGGTGATGGCCAGCAGAAAACAAGAGGAACTTGAACGCTGCCAAACCACTGAATTAATACAAAGGACAAGCACACCTGTTGGTCATGGTGAAAGGTGTTCTTCACAGGAAAGTGGAGGCAGTAGTGCTACTTGACCAAACAAGACTGGGCCATAGTCCAGCAATCCACGAGTCCATGATGGGCAGAAATAGCTGATGCATGCAGTAAGACTATGGAATAAACTGAGACCCTAATCACACAGGTGTGTGACATATGTCTGCGTAACCTGAAGGCTGACTAGCTGAGGTGACGTCAGCTACTGTAGCACAAAAAGGAAGAACCTCTTTTACACAACACAAGTCTGTATGGCAGAAGGATTCCTAGCAGCTAAAATAACTTCTAAAACGACAGCCAGGAAAACCAATGGAAATCAGAGGCTGAGAAGCAGCCAGGCGATCAGGCAGAGAGCGAGATGTAGCCTCAGCTGCATGGGACCCTCCTGGATAGTATTGGGAAAGTTACATGTATAATCAGAGATTAAAAAGCTTGAAGGCATATCCTTCTTGGTTACCATGGCTAGGAGGGGATTACATTTGGTCTTTCTTTTCTGAACACCGTGATAATGTGTATGATTAATAGGAATGGAAGGTCAAAGTGCAGACATTTTCCTTGTCCTGGTATGGAAAATACATCTGTTCTAGACTCCACCTTGCTCTGTTGCTCTCAGAGACAGAGAGGGCAAACTGCAGTCTCTCAAACTGCAAACTGCTCAGTCTCTGGTGTGCCTAATTCTGGAAAATTCAGCCTAGGCACAAGGCTGCTGAATCTGAAACTAAGACAGAAATAGCACAGGAACATAGAAATCCCCCACCAGCAAGTTCATTTAGAAGGAGTGATGCTGCTACCAATAGCCCACTGCTAGACGCGCATCTTCTCCCTGCAAAGGGATTATGCTGCCTTGCTTATGTAGATTCCACATAAAAGACTGACTCTCAGACTAAACTTGAAGGGACCATGGATAATGGTCACCCTCCAAAGCTGTGAGGGTTTCAAGGGCTGCTCGTACCTTTAACTGTCCGATGTAGAGCCCCTGAGTGGGGAGAATCACATCACTTAAATAGAGACAGAACTGAAACGAGCTCCACAACACATAGGTTCATGGGTTTACACTAAGCCAGCAATATGATAGCCGTTGTAGGCTCAAACAACAATGCCGTAAAAGAAAAATACTTAAAGATAAGCTAATAATTCAGAAGACTGTAACAGGTGGTAGAGTTTACTTGAGAAATACAGAGGATTATCAGCTCGTTTATACAACATGAAAAAGAAATATGGGGAAGATGGAGAAAAGGAGAGGGAAAAGAGAAGCTGAGGAAGAATAAGGAGCATTGAGATGCGAGAACAGTTTGGCATAGTCGACAATTTGTAGCCAGTGACTCTTGAAATAAATGTACACAATCCCATCTATTTATATGGCTGAAGTCTGAATGTTTCTAGGGTTTTACACTGTCAAATTTGTAGGGAAGTTTATTCCATAAGTGAGGGAGGTGCTGGGTGATGAATTTATCCCCAAGTCTGGACTTGTGAAATCTTGTCGTAAAACTATGCCCTTACAGGCATATTAACTGAGGAGGTTTTTTTTGACGTAAAAAAAGTTGCAAACAACAAGACATGGCATAGCTTAGAAGGTAAGGCACAGGTGCACAGACTATACAAAATAAAGACAGGGTTTTCAGCCTATCTAAATAAGAATGACTTTTAAATGTTGGATTCTGTTGGTTATAAGATGCTGAGGACTTTCGAGTTGGGAGAGTTGTTTAGAGATATGCATACTAAATGGAAGGCTATATTTTACAACTGGGGGGTAAAACACAGAAAAGTACAACAGAATTAAGACAGAATAGGATCTGGACAAGAAATCATGATAGGGGAGATAAGAGAGGTGGAGGGAATTTTTAGACAATACTGACAGAATGTTGACTTAAGGACAGCTCACTGTCTATTAAGTTTCTAATTCTCCTGTCCTACTGTAGGTGAGTTCCAGATATGTGACACTGTGTATTAGCACTAGTTTTACCAAATGTGACAATACTACATTTCTTTGAGTTTAGGTCACAACTGTGACTGGAGCACCAGTTATTAGTATGACCAAGGCCTTGCTAGATTATTAGTGAATCTGAGGGGGGTGTTTAGAATGACCCCTAGCTTGCAGTTGTATACAAATTTAGTTAGCCTAAGATCATTATCATTTGCTTACATTTCAGAGAATTAGGTTTCAAAGAAGAGAGGGATTAAAACAGTAGCTTGAGGAAAGCCATTAGTTTCATTATGCTTTTTGAAGAGGTTACCATTTATTTTGATCAAGTGTGATGTTTGATAGCCAGTTAGTAGTGCAGCAAATTAGAAAGGGGTTGATGTTTAGTTGGTTTATGTTACTTATAATGCCAGGGTGGGGAATGGTATCAAACACTTTGGTTAAGACCAGATAAGCAGTCAAGATGTGAAGTCCTTCATCTACAGCTTTGGTAACTTACCAAAGAAGCTGACAAGATTAAAAAGGCATGCTCCACCCTTAAAAAAGCCAAAATGTAAATGTTCTAGTGTCTGTAGGTCTTGTATGCCCTTAGCTGTATAAGAATTCATTCATGTCGTTACAAATAAGGCTAGTGAGACTGATTGGCCTATAGTTACCTTGGTCAGTGGAGTAGTGGCCCTTATGCAGGGGGACAGCTATGTCAGTCCACCATTCTTCTGGTATACAGCTTGTTGAGAACATCTGACTGAAGATATTTAAGAGGTTCAGCTATGAGATACTTAAAGCTTAACAGTAAGCAGAAGGGTATGTTGTTTGGCCTCAAGAAGGTGTTATTTTTTGCTGTGACGTGGGCAGCTGAGACTTTGTCAATATTAATGATGTGGGGTTTGGCCTGCAAACAAAAGCATAAGTTGTCAGGATATCATACAGGTCTGGATGTGAGAATGGAAGGCCAGTCTTAAAGCAGATAGGAAATTCTGCTATTCAAAGGCCCAAAGACACAGGTCTGATATCAGGAGAAGACTGGTGAACACAAGGCAGTGCTGCAACCACTAACACTCAGTAAGCTGTGACCCCTGTAACATTTGTATCTTCTGGCATGCAAATGGCACCATACGGACTATGGTGATTATCAAAGCCCAGAAGTTGCAGTTAATCCCATACCTGGAACTGAGCTGCAGGAACTGAGCTGTATCTTTAACCAAGTTGCCAAGCACACAAAATTCTTGGCACCTTTCACTGGAAGGAATGGCTTACACTGGAGAGTTTTCATCTTCATGCTTATGAAAGCAGTCCTCAGAGATAGAATCAGGGAGTGGAGTTCTCTCAGTCTGCAGTCATCCACAGAGGGCAGCAACCACTGGAGTAATCAAACCAGGGTCATTACCAGGGAGTCTCTCAATAAAGCAATCAGAAGCTAGTCATCAATTTAAGGCAACATACAGGCATCCTTCTCCTGCAAGATTCTGGACACCATGGCCAACAACTTGGTCAACACGAGTGCTGAAGAAAGCAATCAAAGCAGTATTTTGTAACGGAAGTGAAGCACACCCAAACAGAACTAGAGGAGTATGCAGTATGAACCCAAATTAGTGATGTGCTAAAGTGCAACCACCATATCCAGTGACACCATCCAGATACTTCACAAAAACCCAGATACGACCACTTGAGGGCCAGTGCTTAGAATCTGACATACCAGATGCACTGACTGAAGTTGCTGAGGTACAACATGGTCAGAAACTCTGTGTCTCATTTCAACCAGGATCTGGAGAGAGTAGAACCCCTTCCTTGTTTTGAAGGAGGAAGAGCCACTACAGCCCCTTTCAGCAGCAGATTGAAGGTTGTTTAGAAACCTCTGCTAAGATAATTTGGTCCTTACAGGAACTCTTTCTTGGGAAAGATTTAGGGGTAACCAGCCATAACCATGTAAAAAGGGTCCTTAGTGAAAGCTCTTCAAGTAGAGGAAAGCTAGAAGAAACATGAGCAGATCCAGATTATAATCAGGACTGCCACATCTGGGCTAGTGAAGTCAACTTCAACAACAATTTAGACAGCACAGCTAGGGTCAAGACCACATGACTTTTTACCATCTTCCTCAGTCTGTGAGGATGTGTCTCCATCTTCTTGAACTGATCTGAACGGGAAGAGAGAAAGCAGGGGGATTACAAAAGGTCTAAAATTGCTGAAAGCCTGTTTCTTCTTCAAAAAGTTATCCAACAGAATTTAAAGTGACTTATCAAAAGAGAACTTCCTTATCAGTAGGGATAGTCTCAACTATGCCATCCTGTACAGGTAACCCCACAGCCATTCTTAAGTGGCCACATGGAAGCCCTTTCAGAAAACAGAGTCTTCACAAGCTCCTCCTAACACCAAGACTCAGGGAGGATTTAAAGCTCTTCCTGGGCCTGGCCCACTAGGGTGGACCAGAATCTGAAGAGGTGATATAACCAGTTAGAGGCTTTAAACCTCAACATGACAGAGCACACACCACTGTTACACTTTTTCAAATATTTACTCTTTGGCAGCTAGATGGCATAGTGCTGTGGCCACGGTTATTACGGTCGTGTTCACTAATGTTGCCAAAAGGCCATGGGTATTTGCCAGTGATAAAACAGTTGGGGGTCTGGCCTACTCTGCCATATGCTGGGGACTTGTGCAATGGTGAGAGGGGCACATGTGCCCCTATTGGCTAGTATGGCCCACCATAAAGCAAAGCAGCCCTGGGTCATGAAGCTACTGGCCATCCAGTGTCCAGTTACCCAGTTTGGGTTACCTAGGATAGCTCTGATGAGCAAAAGCTAGGCATAAAACCAATCAACTTGCCAACCATGAACTAAGAATTGCTACACTCACCACAGGTTCAATAACAAGATGGAGCTTGGAAGTTGATGACATGATGGTAAGGAACAGGCTGGACATCCTACATATCCAGGAGACGAGATGGAAGGGCAATGCAGCAAAGCCACTTGGCTTGGAATCCAGAGTCTACAACTTAAAAGCCGGACAGGCTAGAAATGGTGTGGAAATTGCGGTAAGGGAAAGTCTTTAGAAGACAGTGAATCATGTCATCAGACTTTTGGCAATATGACTCTGGCCTAAAGATAGGGCAGCATTCATAATCTCAACGTACGTCCCACAGCAGAGTTTCAGTAGAGAAGAAAAGAATGCATTCACATGGCAGTTCCAGGACCTACTAAGAAAGAACAACGACATGAACTAGTGTTGATAATGGGTAACATGAATGCACATATCGAAATACACAGAACAGGTTATGAAGACTGCCTGAGTCCACATTGGTGAGGCTACAGGAATAAAGAAGGCGAGGCCATTCTAGACTTCTATCTGGCAAATAGCTTGATAGTAGCCAACACATGGTTCAGAAAGACAGACTGTCATAAGATCGCATACAAGAATGGCCAACATGCAACTCAGATAGATTTCTGCTTAGTGAGGAAAGGGGACTGGGGTAGAATTAGCAATGGCAAAGTAATTCCTGTTGAAACAGCCAGGCCACAGCATAAAGCACTGGTTGCCACAATCAATTGCAAGCAGTGGTCAGAGAAGGCTCTATGGTCAACAGAGACCAGGCTGAAGATCTAGAAATTGACTGGAGGAAAAACACAACAGTTCAAGGAATTACTCGGGGCTCTAGCACCTCAAGAAGAAGAGGAAAAAGATGCAGATGAAGAAGAATGTCAAGGCATCTGAGGACTCTACCAGCTGCAGGAAAGTGACTCAGTAGATGGCACTATGAAACTATACGAGGTTGCAAGGTAAAGACAGAAAAATAGAGAAGATAGTCAGACACCCTTTGTAAGGGATGCCAGCAACAACCTGCTCATCAGTCTACAGGACATCAAGGGCAGATGGAAGGAGTACTTCATAGGTTCATAGGTAGGTACTAGGCTATCTGCCCGAGGGCATTTATAAGCCTAGCCAGAGTGTGTCAGCTTTCGCCACCCCATTGATTAATTAACTGAGCCTCTGTCAAGAACAGCCAATAAAGTGATCCCAGGGGTGTATTTTCTGTTAACAATGCACTCGTCAAGGTTCCTCCTGAAGAGTGTTAGTGAGGGGCTCTGCCTAATGTAGTTAGGAATTTTATTCCAAAGCATGGGGAGTCTCTGTGTCAGGAGTCTATCCCTCCAGCATGTTCTATTTATTGTTGTGGCGAGGTTTAGCTCACTAGAGCGAGTGGCTCACACTGACTTGGATTTCTTTAGGTGGAGCATGTCCATCAATTCTGAGTTGGACATGGCTTTGTAAGTCAGGCAGAGATCACCTCTGAGTAAGCGATATGTCACTTGAGTACAGCTGGAGGTTTTCCAGTCGGGCTGCATAGGACACATGTTTGAGACCAGTAATTCTCTTGGTGAGGTACTTTTGTGGTCTTTCCAGCTGTTGGAAGTGTCTTGTGAGGTACATCCCAAACGGGGCATTGTACTCTATGATGGGTCTGATGAGTGACGAGTAGAGGGGCACTATAACCTCTTTATTTCTAGATGCGAACCCTTTAGTAATCAGATGGGCTACATAGAAGGATTTCTTAACTACTTTGGCAATATGATTGTCAAAGGAGAGATTACTATCTACCTGGGTCCCCAGATCTCTTATTACCTCTTCTGTATTAAGGGGGCTGCCACCTATGTGGTAATTAACTTCCAGCAGCTTTTGAATGAAGAAAACCTCACAGAAGCTGTACTGTCCCAGACACAGCCTACAGTGAGAGAAGAGGAAGAGCCCACAATAAAAGAAATAAGAACAGCACTAAGAAAAATTAAGTCAGGGAAAGGAGCAGGCTTAAGTATGAACAGTGTTCGGTCTCACAGAGAGGTTCCAGTGGGAATGGGTGTGTATCAAAATCTAGCTCTGAGCCCATTACTGGTGATGGACTACATTAGCAAACAGGTCAGAGGGGACAGAGCAACAAAATTGCTGTATGCAGATGATGTGGCATTACATACAGACTCTTGAGCAAGAACTTCAGGAAGGGATAGAGAGAACAGAATGCAAAACTGAATGCACATGGGATGAAACTGAGTACAGATAAGACAGCTGTAATGGCAGCAAATGGGTGAAATCAGAAGAAGCTGAGACTTGAGATAGAAGTGAAAATGATGGAACAGGTTAACAGCTTCAAGTATCAAGGAGGGCTGGTGGAGGAGATTGGAAGTCTGAATGAGGTGGTGAAGACGAGATTTAGAGGGCTGGAGTCAACTGGCATATAGTGTCAGGTGTAGTATTTGACAGAAGAATGCCAAGGAAGCTGAAAAGGAAGGTGCACAAAACAGTGGTGCAACCAATACTACTTTATGGCACCAAAACCTAGGCAGTAAAGGCAGAGCAGCTGAGGAAACTAGAGGTGATGGAGATGAACTGTTTGAGAAGGGTGGTAGGATACAAACTGTGGGACAAATGACTAAATGAGAACATGTGAGCAAATGCCAACACAGCTCAAACTGCAGAAAAGGTAAAAAAAGAACAGATTATGGTGGTTTGAGCACATGTGCAGAAAAGCAGAAGACAATCTAGTGAAGAAGATTTGGGACAGAGATGAAGAAGGCAAGATGAAATGAGGGCATCCAGCAAAGAGGTTGACGCACTGTGTGAGAGAAGACCTGTGACGGTCAGGCATGAGTGTTGAAGAAGGTAGGAGACTGGCAGTGAATAGAGGGATATGACAACAGCTGACAACACCACGACCCCCATGTAACAAATGGGAAAAAAGGTGGTTGATGATGATGATATCTCGGCTAGACCAATAAAATCTCACAACAGTCTGTTCTAACATGCTTACTGGTGGACTTGCTCAATTCAGCCAAGGAACTGTAAAGAACATTTTTTGCCTTCTTGTTTTTTGCACGACAGGGCCTGGCCATTAACAGGCTTCAGTAATGGCATTTGTTAAAATCACTTCCAGCAGAGGAGTGACACAGGTCTACTCGTCCTTCTTCCACAGATACACACTTTAGTGTTTCTGGAGAAGGGGCAGTTCATGGAGGACCTCATGAATCTCACAACTTCTCCAAAGGAAAGGGTCATATGCGGAGGGAGAAGAAACTGGATGGGAAAGACTCATTATCTTTCTTTGCCTCAGACACAATAGCCTTTGTGTCCTCACTTTCTTCACAGAAGACTGAGTGGGGGAATGAGTTTCTCCCCATTAACTCTAAAGCAAATTCATATATGGTGTCAAGTGCATGTGGCTGTACAATGAACAGATGGCAAACGCTGGGTGACATGGAATCTGGCATCCAAAAATGCTCATGGCAGGGGCAATATGCAGGTGTGACAGACTGTGCACAAAGGGCAGTATGTGGTTGTGATAGACTGCACCCGGCTCATCTCAGGCATCAGGCCATACCCCCTGCGAGAGTGGATCCACCCTATACTTCAAGGTTCCACAAAACATGAAAAACCTGCTTGATGGCTAGGCCTTGAAGAGTAAGCAGTAGCGGAGACCTCTAACCATGTTTCACAGAACCTGCAGGACCTAGCAGAGACCCTTGGAAGGGAGTCCTGAGCCTCTTCAGGCTTGTAAACCTGGAGTCTGGTACAAAGTAACATCAAAGACAATTTTCTGGGATCAGGTCATTTGGCAGAGTATCCTGGCTGAATAAACTAACTGCACCATAGCTATACCCCAAAATACACTCCTCAGGGCGGGATCCAGAAAGGTGCAACTCCTACAGGCTGCCCATTTTCCACAAAGTGCAGAGCAGGCTTGGGCTCAAGTCTTCATTAGTTGATATAACAGTCCATAATATACCAGTGGACTTACCTCCAAGGAGGGCTAGATTATGGTGAAAGGAGGTCTGAATGCAGAGGTCAAGGCTAAACTCTGGGGGGCTGCAGCCAACTGGCATAGAGTGTTAGGTGTAATATACGACACAAGAATGCCAAGTAAGTGGCTCCTACACTGACATCTTTTGTTATATTTTGGACCCTCCAGCAAACTCATGTGTGAAGAACGTACAGTTGTGTAAAATCTTATCAGAACAGTAAATGTTCTTTTCTTCACTGTTGCAGTATTCTTTACAACAGGGATACCCTGCCAAGGGCAGCCTGACATCCGGCCAGTATACCAAAGCCTTTTGGTTGTAAAGGGCATGCTGTATGTCACATGTATGCTCCCCGTGCACAGTGTAGGGCTTAAAGGTGACGTCTGGATGTACCATCCACAGAACTGGAATGACTGCCTAAAAATAAAGGTAGGTAACAAGCACATCCAGAAGGAAAAAAGGACTAGGGGGAGGAGGGCGGGAGCAACTAATGCAACAGTGAAGAGAAGGACATCTACTGTTATAGTACGATTTTACACAACTGTACTATGTCCTTCCATATCACTGCTGCAGTATTCTTTACAATAGGCAGAATGGGAAAACTCAAGAAGGAGGAGGTTAGGAGGATGAAGGGCCAGCAGAGTCCTCAAGAAAACCATGAAGAATGCCCCTGGCAAAACCAGCTCTGGCCCTAGATATCACATCCTACTTACAGTGCTTAGTAAAGGTATGCACAGAAATTCAGGTTGCTTCCTCAAGAATAGAATTAGTAGCCAAATCCTTGACAAAAACAAAGGCACCAGAGAAAGCCACAGCTCTAGTGGAATGACCCTTAACAGAAGGAAGGCTCTTCCCATGAAAAGAACAGCAAAAATAAATAGCTTTAGATATTCAAGAAGAAAGAGTTTGCTTGGAAACAGCCAAACCTAAAGACCTAGGATGAAAAGAAACAAAAAGCTGGTCAGATTTATGAAAAGCTTTAGTTTTATCCAAATAATACCAGAGTTGTCCATACAAATCCAAGGTGTGCAAAACGTTCTCACTAGCCGACTGCGGAGAAGGGAAAAAAGTGGGCAAATGAATAGACTGATTAAGAGACAAGTCATCATCCACCTTGGACATAAAAGAAAGATTACTGCAACGGGACACCCTGTCTTTATGGAAAAGCAAAAAAGGAGGAACAGCCATAAGGGCTTGCAGCTCAGACACCCATCTGGTAGAAGCAATGGCCAAAAGAAGAACAGTCTTCCAAAAACAATGCTCTAAGGAAGCTGAAGCAGCAGGCTCAAAAGGAGCCAGAGTCAATTTTCTAACACAAAATTAAGGTCCCAGCAAAGAGGGACAGGCTTCCTGTGAGGTTTAATGTGAAGGATGCATTTAATAAACTGTTTGACCTCAAATCTAGAAGCTAAAAGGGGAGCCAAAGGCAGACAAGCAGAGATAGCTGACAGGTGGGCCTTAACAGGAAAATATGCCAACAAAGCACTGAGCATTTCAAACAAATAAGGGAGAACAAAAAGAGCATCCACAGTAAGTGGATCTTGGTTATGAGAAAGACACCAAACAGAAAACCTTTTCCATTTGGATATATAATATTTTCTAGTACTTGGTTTCCTGGCCTCCTCAGGACCTGAAGCACATCCTCAGAAAAAAAGGTGTCTATGGGGGATCAAAACCCTATCACCCACAGTGTCAGTTGAAGAGTAGATAAGTAGGGATGGATGAGAAATCTCTTGCCTGGTGTGAGTAGGTCCACCCTGTGAGGTAACTTGTGATGATTGCCCTTGGCAAGATGCAGAAGAGGAGGAAGCCAATGCTGTCTGGACCAAAAGGGAGTCAACAACAAGATTTCGGAAGCATGCTGTTTTATCTTGAAAAGGAATTTTGGAATGAGAGGAAGGGGAGGGAAGGCACAAAGAAATATCCTCTTCCAAGAAAAAGAGAGGGTGTCCACCTTCCAGGCCAGAGGGTATGGGACTCTAGCATAAAACAGAGTAAGCTGTCTCTTCGTAGGGGAGGTAAGGAGATCTACTTGACCACTGGTGGTCAATGTCCAGAAACACATCGCTGAGAAGCATCCACTCATGGGTCAGAGAATCTGCCACAATGCTCTGTTCTGAGGGAATATAAACTGCCTGAAGGGTCACTTGATACTGGATAACCAGCTCGCTAACCTGCATAGAAGATAAGACCTTGCCCCCCACACACACTTGTTCACATACTACATCACTGTGGTATTGTCTGTGGGAATCAGCAGGAGTCCGGGAAGGAAAAGCATGAAGAGTCAGCAGAAGAGCTCTTATCTCTTTGACAATAATGTGATCTTTCTTTTGACAGAGCGACAAAGGGCTATGAACCCCCCCATCCCACATCCAAAGCATCTATAAAAAGTTCCTGAGAGAGGACTGGAGAATGGAAAGGAAGCCCTGGGTTGAGGAACAGCTGATGAAGCTACCATTGACGTTCCAGCTTGAGGCATGGAAGTAGGGGGATGAGAAATTCTAAAGGATGAGAATGTTGAAGCCAAACAGACTAGAAACCACTGATGTTTTCTTATGTGGAGCTTGGCTAGAGGGAGCATAGGAATGGTGGAAGCCACGTAATCCAGAGCTCTCAGAAATTCTCTGGCTGTGACTGAAGCCAGAGGAAGAAGGGATTGAAAGGAAGCAATGAGTTAGGGCCTTGGGAGGAGGCAGGGATGCCAGCATTTGAACCATCTGACCAGAGTTCCTACAATACCTCATACTAGGGATACCTCTTCTCCTTTACATTCATTTGCTATGTTCGCTTCTATCTTTTCTACTGAAACTCCTCTTCCTAAAATCAAAATTCCCCCCACCAACACCACATTCCCTAAAAATAAAACAAAGTATTTTATCTTTAACTTATACAAATATAACTGCCACTACTACCCTAATGTTCTTCTACTTGCAGGAGATATTCATCCCAATCCAGGCCCCACTCAACACAACTCCTCCTATAACTATAGTCCCACTAATCTATATGGCTCTGACACCCCCCCCCCCCCCGCAAAAAAAAAAATCTCCTTTTACTCAATAAACACTAGAAGTATATTAAACATTGTAGTACCGTAACTGTGCTATCTTCTCTGGCAACTTATGAGGAAACACAGTACGTTGCGACCACAATTACATTTATTGAATAACACAAAGTAAAACAGCAATATACAATCTTAGAACTTGAGTTAAGCGCTTTCACCTATACATAGTAGGCTTCTTCAGAACTCATACATTTGAAATAAGCGCCATTTTAAATAAACTTTTAGGCGCGAAACTGGGCTAACTAAACAGCTGGTATTTAAAGTGATACTGTGCTTTTTTAATAAATATTACAACTTTAAAAATCACAACACTGAAATTAAAAACAATTATATTAAAAACAATTATATTATAAGCTCCATATCCCATCAATTCTAATCTATATATTCACCTGTATGTTCATTTGGGACCACAATGTTTGTTGTTACACATATGTTTTTCTTTCTAATAATATTAAAAAATATTAAAAAATAACAGCCATAATGTATGAATAAAATGAATATTAAATATTAAATCTAAATAAATGAATGTTATGAAATTAGGGGCTCTAATGTTTCCTTTGTATTAAACTTGTAAACATTTGTGATTAAAAATAAAATTAATCTGTATTCCATATGAAATTTATAAAATTATGCATAAATGTCTGAATGTCAATCTGCGATATTCAAAAAGTGCAATTTAATATAGAAACGTATAACCTAATGTTAAGTATTAGAATTCAAATATTGTTTCTTATATATAAAATATTATTATGAATACAAATAACAATAAATATTATAAATTTATAAAAAATTTTTAAAAAAATATTATAAATTTGAAAAAATTTTTTCTTAAAAGGTTATTTAAGAAAAAGAAATGTTATTATTAATGGTGTACTTACGTTAATTTGGAGGGTGTGTGTTAAATATGATGACCACAATAACTAAATCTAAATAAATATATTATGTTAAATAAATTCATTTTGTCAATAGGGGTTTAATAGCTATGGTGTCATTTAATCCTGGTGGGGTGGTAGCGTCTGTGAAAAGTTGCCACCATATTTCTCTATAACTTAAAACATCTTTGATGTTACCTCCTTTAGGATCATATTTAACCTGTTCTAATATGGCAAATTTGAAACTGTGTTCAACACCAAAAAGTTAAGTTATAGAGAAATATGGTGGCAACTTTTCACAGACGCTACCACCCCACCAGGATTAAATGACACCATAGCTATTAAACCCCTATTGACAAAATGAATTTATTTAACATAATATATTTATTTAGATTTAGTTATTGTGGTCATCATATTTAACACACACCCTCCAAATTAACGTAAGTACACCATTAATAATAACATTTCTTTTTCTTAAATAACCTTTAAGAAAAATTTTTCAAATTTATAATATTTATTTTAAAATTTTTATAAATTTATAATATTTATTGTTATTTGTATTCATAATAATATTTTATATATAAGAAACAATATTTGAATTCTAATACTTAACATTAGGTTATCGTTCTATATTAAATTGCACTTTTGAATATGCAGATTGACATTCAGACATTTATGCATAATTTTATAAATTTCATATGGAATACAGATTAATTTTATTTTTAATCACAAATGTTTACAAGTTTAATACAAAGGAAACATTAGAGCCCCTAATTTCATAACATTCATTTATTTAGATTTAATATTTAATATTCATTTTATTCATACATTATGGCTGTTATTTTTTAATATTTTTTAATATTATTAGAAAGAAAAACATATGTGTAACAACAAACATTGTGGTCCCAAATGAACATACAGGTGAATATATAGATTAGAACTGATGGGATTTGGAGCTTATAATATAATTGTTTTTAATATAATTGTTTTTAATTTCAATGTTGTGATTTTTAAAGTTGTAATATTTATTAAAAAGCACAGTATCACTTTAAATACCAGCTGTTTAGTTAGCCCAGTTTCGCGCCTAAAAGTTTATTTAAAATGGCGCTTATTTCAAATGTATGAGTTCTGAAGAAGCCTACTATGTATAGGTGAAAGCGCTTAACTCAAGTTCTAAGATTGTATATTGCTGTTTTACTTTGTGTTATTCAATAAATGTAATTGTGGTATAACACTGTGTTTCCTCATAAGTTGCCAGAGAAGATAGCACAGTTACGGTACTACAACGGTTGATTTTCCTCGCAACGTTTTGTTCAGAAGTATATTAAACAAGGTTAATGAGCTTCAAGCTTGGATCTCAAGCCACACCCCTGATGTCATCACCCTAACATAAACTTGGCTAAAACCCCAACACCATGACAAAGACTTTCTCCCTCCTGGCTATGGTACACTGCACCTTGACCACCAAAAGAAAAAGGGTGGTGGAGTTGCCATTGTTTACTCTAACCACCTTACTCTGACAACTCCTACTAAAACTATCCCACCCTTTTCCCCTGCTAAAATACTGACAGCCAACCTTGTACTTAACACTCACATCACCATCACAATAGTAGCAATCTACATTCCTCCAGGGGATAACTTACCCTTGCTGGAAAACATACTCTCATACTTCTCTCAACATATTCCTAATGAAACCATTATTCTTGGTGATGTCAATATTAATTGGTTAATGCTTGTACCCCAAATTCTTCCTTACACATTAACTTGTACGGCTTTATTCAACTTATAGCTGATGCCACCCACACCAACAACTCTCATACACACAACACCCTTATCAACTGGATTCTGGTCTCTCATCCCTCTAAATATCACAATCCTGAAACCCTTCCCAACACACTAAGTGATCACTCCCCAATAAAAAAAAACTTAGATATATCCCTCACTTTACTAAACAGCATACATTTATCACATGCCGCAAACTTACTAACTTCTACCCAGACAGATTTAAATCTCTTCTCTCTAAAGTAAACTGGAATTTACTTACCCAACTCCCCCTTGATGATGCTGTCCTGTCTTTCAACTCCACCTTTCTCAGTATTCTTGACTCATTTGCCTCACTTCACACAGTCCGTATTAAATCTAATATATCTCCATGGCTATCAAATTCCACCCACATCCTAATGGAAAATAGAGACACAGCATGGAAAACATGGACCAAAACAGAGCTCCCTGCAGACTTGCTAAAATACAAAGATCTTAGAAATCAAAACAAAAAGTGCAGTAATAAAGATGAGAGACTTCTACTATAATCCACCCTCAGCCTTGAAATCTAACCCCAAAATATTCTGGAACTCATTAAACCACACACTACATATCCTGGTGGTCCCTGGTCCCCAATCCTTGTCTTGATAAGACTCCCAAAGATACTGCCTCCACCTTCAACATATATTTCATTGACTCTATATCCAAACTATTTAACCCCAGAGCCAACTCATCTACCTTTAATAATATTTCAAACCATTCTCTACCAAATCCCACTATACTCTCATCAAATTCTTTTCCCCTCAAACCTGTACCCACTAGTGCATCAAATCCCTACTCTCTAAACTCAAACCTTGCTCAGTTTCTACCAACATTCCTTCCCTTTTCCTTCAGTTAGCTGCTGACTCTCTTGCTCTCCCTGTATCTATCTTAATCAGCCGCTCCATTTCAGAATCCAAAGTCCTTCCATAGCAAAACAATTCTTCACTCTACCAATACATAAAGGAGGTAACTCCTCAGACATCACTAATTTTAAACCAATTGCCATCCTCTCTCCTCTAAAGTTCTAGAAAAATGCATACATAAACAAGTTATGCACTACCTACTCTCTGAAAATCTGCTCACACCTACTCAACATGGCTTTAGACCAAACCATAGTGCTACTACTGCCCTACTATCATTTCTTAATACCACATCCCTTGCCAGAGATAACAAACTTGTCTCCTGCCTATTCTTAGATCTCGCTAAAGCTTGACACCATCTCTCATCCTCCCCTTCTGTACAAACTAACCAACCTTAACTTCTCCCCTGCTACTTTTGCATGGTTTTCAAGCTACATCACTGACAGATTTCAAGCAGTGAAGTGGCAATCTGCACTCTCCCTCTTCTCCCAGTTAAAATGGGTGTCCCTCAGGGTTCCATCCTTGGTCCACTACTTTTCAACATCTTCACTAATCTTTATTCTTCCTGTCCTCAGTCATCACTGGTCCAATAAGCTGATGACTCTGCTGTCATCACTACTGCTGACTCTCCCTCCGAACTCATCTCTACAACACAGACTTCCTTTAACTCAGTAGAAAACTGCCTCTCTTATAACTAGCTTATCATTAACCCCCCCCCCCAAAAAAAGTAAGCTACTCCTTTTTCTTTCTAAAAACTACAACCATATTAAATCCACTTTTACAATCCTGTCCCTCAATAACACACACATTGAGGTGGAAACTGGCACTAAACTCCTTGGTGTCATCATTGATGACCAACTTAAATTCGATCTACACATTAACAACTGTATCAAGAAAACTCATCAGAAACTAGGACGTTAACCACACACAAGGCAAGGTTGGAGCTGTAGTTCACCAACAGTTTATTGCACCACAAAATAAAAGAAACATAAGCGCTTTCGTTATATAAAATACATAACAACCAATGAGGATGGTGAATCCTCAAATATTCATGAGGACGCCAATACCGGAAGTGATGTCCCTTTAGACCAAGGAGGCCTGAGGTGCTCAGAGCGGATCAGGGAGAGGGAGCACAACAACCAGAATCAACAGAATGGCCGGGAACCGTAGTTATGGATACCAGCAGAGGAATTCATCGAACCAATGGAGGGGTTGGAATTGGAGCCAACAACGGAACTGATGAGTTTGAGAGCAACAGTGGGTGATGATGGTGGACCTTGTACACTCATTAACAATACAGGTGACTTTAAGGTCTTTAATTATAGCTCTCTGGACTATTCTGTTGAGATCGCAAATTGATTTGCAAGGGGACTTACTTTTGTTCCTGCTGTTCGTTCTGATCTTCCACAACTGATTTTAGATCTCAAGTTGTTTACCAGGTAAATGAACCTTAACATTGCATTCAACAACAGTAAAAGGGCTATTCAAAACGAATTCAGACCTTCCAGTGTGTGTAACCTGCCCATGCATTCCACCTCCACTCCTTTGAGCAAATGTGTGAACTGGATTTCAGGCATTTATTTAAATCTCCAGTCATATACCATAAGAATTTAAAACTAGCTGAACCTGACATTTTGACTATGGTGCAACAACAAAAGGTTAGAATTGTTCAACCTGACAAAGGTGGGGGGTTGTAATAATGGACATGGAGAACTATATCCAATGTATGTGTAACATTCTTTTCAGTACCACTTACTGCCAAGTGTCTAGGAATGAGGTTAGCATTGCCTATCATAGGATTAACACACAATTAAGTGACATGGTTATGGAAGGTCGCATCTCACTTTTTGAATTTAAATATTTAAAAATGAATGCCCCAGTTATTCCAACTATATTTGGGCTCCCTAAACTGCACAAACAAATTACAGATCCACCATTCCACCCCATTGTAGATGCCTGTAATTCTATTACCTCCCCTATTGCTAAATTCCTAGATACCAAACTTAAATTGTTATTAAGAACTGAGAAACATCTCTGTGTCGAATCTTGGAACTTTCTTGCTAAATGTAATGAGGTACAGTTCAACAAACAGTTTTTCTTTTTACTGTGGATGTAAAAGATTTATTTACTATAATACCTCATGAGGTCGGCTTAGACTGGTTTGGTAAATTTTTATTTAGAAAAGGGATTGACCAAAATTCCATCATCACATATGTTGAAATGATGGAATTGGTCTTAAGGAATAATTATATTTACTTTGATGAGCAGTTTTTTGTCAGTAGACCGGGGTTGCAATGGGAGCGACTTGTGGACCTCTTTATGCGAACATGGTTATGTGTGAGTGGGAGCGGAGATTTCTCTTTGAACACTCAGGGTTCCAAAATTGTATTCTATATTTGAGATACCTGGACAACCTGTTTTTTATTTGGAATGGGAACAGAGAAAGTATTGGCATTTTCTTAGACTACATTAATAATACAACAGACTTTCTACATTTCTCTCATAACATTGGTGAGGAGAGTATTAGCTATCTTGATGTCAAACTTGAGAAGGATGTGATAAAAGGGAGATTTTTTCTACCATATACAGGAAGCCTACCTATTCTAATGCCTTCCTTCATTTTGATAGTAGTCACTCACTGTCCCAAAAGAAAGCGGTATGTTAAGGGACAATTTGTCAGGGCTGCAAGGATGGTGTCGGATTTTTATTTATTTTCATCTGAGTGTGCCCTTTTAGAGAGTATGTTTATTATGGGCTTTGTGCAAAATATTGAAAGAGAAGTAATGTAGAAGAGGTTTGAACATCAAAAACTTGGTAGAAAAAGTTGGTAAACAACATGCTGATTTAAAACATAGGTACATGTATCCATGTGGGAGATGCCATCACTGTAAATACATCGATGTGGGTGAGCTTTTTGCTGTCAATGGGTTTAATTTTAGAGTGAAGGGGCATTACAATTCTAATAGTTCTGGAGTTGTATATGGGGAATTTTGCCAGGCCTGTCCTGCTTTTTATATTGGCAAGATGGAGCGGATGTTGAAGCAATGTATTTATGAGCACAATTATGATATACGGGGGAAAAAACTACCAATGCCCTATATAGACATATTCTGGAATTCCCTGAACACCACTTTAAGTTCATTATAATTGAACAAGTGCAAAAGAATACAAGAGGTGGTCCCTGGCAATTGTTCTTGGAGAACCGTGAGCTGTATTGGATTTTGCACCTGGATGCAGTGGGGTTCCCAGGTTTAAATGAAATTGCATCTATAGGATGTGTGTTACAAATGAAGGCAGAACTGAGCTGGCATAGACTTATACACATAAATATGTGTTAATGGACTTATACACACATATTTACATTTTTAGTTGGTTTTAAAATATGTGCTTTTTCAAATTCATATTAATGCATTATTTTCATAAATATATATATATATATATATATATATATATATATCTTTATTTTCTGGGGAATCTACTAATGGTTATATGTGTTTTTAACTGTTTTGATACATTTTTACACATTGTTGCTTTAATTTATTAATTGGTGTTTGTCATGTGATAATGCAAGTCCTATATATGTGCCCATTTGAATGTTGGCTTTTATCTCTTTAATTCATTAATTGGTGTTTGTCATGTGATAATGCAAGTCCTATATATGTGCCCATTTGAATGTTGGCTTTTATCTCTTTAATTCATTAATTGGTGTTTGTCATGTGATAATGCAAGTCATATATATGTGCCCATTTGAATGGTGGCTTTTATCTGATGAAGTTATGTATTTTATATAACAAAAGCACTTATGTTTCTTTTATTTTGTGGTGCAATAAACTGTTGGTGAACTACAGCTCCAACCTTGCTTTGTGTGTGGTTACAACCTTTGTAATTTCTGTAGAAACTAGGGCTGCTCTACCATAACAAAAAGGTTCTTACCAGTGAAGCTAAATTAACTCTCTCTCTTATGCCTACCTCCGACTCAGTCTATTATATGGCTCTCAAATTCTTACCTGCCTCAACTCCACACTCCTTGCCAAACTTGAATCTACCTACAACAAAATAGCAAATTTGCAGCCCATCAAACTTACAAGTTATATCACTGTCTCTCACTCAAACACCTTAACTGGCTAGAACTACCTCACCAGCTTATTCTCCCTTAACTCCAGATCATCCACTCTATCCATTATCAGCCTTTTTACTCTCCTACCCTATCATCTGTTATCTCCCACTACTCACGTGCTAGATCCTTCCGGAGCTGTAACCTAGATCTGCTACAAATCCACAAACCTAAACCTAAGAAAGGATGTATTCTCTATAGCTATAATCCTTCCAAGGCCTGGAACAAACTCCCACTAGAGATCAGCTCACACAAGCAACTTAGTCAATTCAAGCTAGCCACTAAAGAATACCTGTTAAGCCAATAGACCTGCCTCTGTACCCACCCCACTTAAACAGCTTATCAACACTAACTGCACACCTCTATCTGCTCCCAACTTATGTAACTTTCTAGACCTTGCCTCATATTACCTTTTCTATCCTAGGCACATTACATACATTCTTATCTGAATAATGTAAGATTTTACATCTGGTGACAAAACTATTGTTAGTCCTTCTGAATGATGTAGGATTCTAAATCTGACAGACATAATGATCGGAAACCAACCTACAGCAACAGTATATTATATTTTGAAAGTAACCCCCTCCCCCATCAAACATTTGGTATCATCAAGGGGCAATACATCTGTCTAGCCCATATGGTTTCAAGTTGAGAAACCTTCAACAAGGAATGTGAGAAAATGGGACATATGTTTTCCAGCAGAGGATACCCTACTGAGATGGTCACGCAGGTGTGCAGGGATATAACAGTCAAAAGGCAAACGGGAGAGATTATTCCCCTCATTTGTTCCCATGAAGTTTCAGGGAGCAATTCTTTCAGGAGAGGTGGCACAAATAGGTTGGATTTACAAGGAGCATTTATTACACATTATTGCAATGTGGCTGCCCACATTAGAAGCATTATTTATAAATATTGGCACATTTTTCCCATTTTAAGGAAATGAGCATGGTGGCTAACCAAAAACCCCAAATCATATTTAGGAGAGGGAAAACCTTGAAGAACTATTTGAAGCAGGGCACGTTTGAACTATTTGAAACATGGCACGTTTGGCCATGGATTGGAGTTTACAAACAAATAATGGGGAAAGTACAGTTTTGTACCTACCATAAATGTAGATGTCCGAGAGGTATGCATCTGCAGTCCTAACAAATGGGTTGTCCTGGCCTCAGGCAGCCCTTCGGTCGGCCGGATTCCAAAGTCTTGGTCTGGCCTCGGCTGATGTCGCACTTCACCCGACGTCATAGCTGCAGTTCAGCGGGTATAAAGGCATCAGCCGACGCCATTTTCCTCAGTGTTTCTTGCCCCAGATGCCAGGTGCCCTCTAGGAAGGCTAAATTTGGATAAATGCAAATGTTTCCAAACAATAGAGAGCAAACAGAAATAAACATGTATATACATATATACAAACAAATACACCATAATAGATTCCCCCAGCTAGCTACAAGATGGGCAAATACCCTAGGAGTACCACAGAGGGGAAGGAGGGTGGGTAATCCTGACTGCAGATGCATACCTCTCGGACATCTACATTTATGGTAGGTACAAAACTGTACTATGTCCTTCAAGGATGCATCTGCAGTCCTAACAAATGGGTAGAATATCATAGCCAAACTGGGGGAGGAGGCACTAAGAGTTTATGGTGTAGTTAAGATCCCTTGCAAAACAGCAGTGGCAAAACCTGCTCGGGATCTGGAGTATAAAGGTAGATTATAATGCTTGGCAAATGTATGCACGGAGCTCCAAGTAGCAGCCTCTAAAATGTCTTTGGTAGCCACTCCTCGTAAGAAAGCTGTAGTAGTGGCTGTAGCCCTTGTGGAGTGAGGTCTGATGTTTTCTGGAGTTGCCTTTCCATGAAAAGAGTAACAAAATCTAATGCAATTTCCTATCCATTTTGAGATTGTTTGTTTTGAAATTGCTTTTCCTTCCATTCCTGTTGCATATGCTACCAGAAGCTGGTCAGTTTTTCTATTGTTCTTGGTTCTGTCCAGGTAGTACCGCAATTGTCTGTGTGCATCCAAGGTATGCAGCAATCTTTCCCCCCTGTTCTGTGGGTTGGGGAAGAAAGTTGGTAGGTGTATTGCTTGGTTTAATGATACCCTGGAGACCACCTTTGGCATAAAGGTAGGATTAGTTCTCATGGACACTCTATCCTGATGGAAGATAAGGAAGGGCTGTACTGCCATTAATGCCTGTAATTCAGAAACCCTTTTAGCTGAAGTGATTGCAAGCAGGAATGCAGTCTTCCAAGATAAGTACTGTAATTCTGCTGTTGCTGCTGGTTCAAAAGGGGGAAGTGCCAACTTTTCTAACACAAAGTTCAAGTCCCATGTAGGCAATGGAGGTTTCCTTGGTGGCTTTACATTTTTAATTCCTCTGAGAAACTGCCTGAGTAGAGGTTGAGAAAAGACTGGAGGATCCATGTTGTATTCTGCTGAAATTGCTGATGCATGAATCTTAATGGAGGAGTAAGAGACCATTGTGGAAAAGCTCAGCTAAGTATTCCAGGATGTTAGCTATGTTTGCCAATGATGCATCCACTCCTTTTGTTGCACTCCAAATGAGATATCTTTTCCATTTTGCTGTATAAGTTTTCCTTGTTGAGGGTCTGCGAGCCTCCAAGGTAATGTCTTTAACCCTTTGAGATAAATCTGGGTTATTTTTCCTTATGTAATGTTCCAAGCAGCTAGCTGCAGTGTTTTCAAGTTTGGATGCAGGATTTTGAAGTTGTTCTGTGTTAGCAGTAGAGGTAGTAAGGGTAGAGGCCATGCGTGTTCGGACATACTCCTCAGTAGCGGTACCAATGTTGCCTTGGCCAATCTGGAGCTATCAAGATGATCCTCGGGTGATGTTCTTTGATCTTCAGTAGCACTTTGTGCATCAAAGGAAGAGGTGGGAATGCATATGCTGTCAGGTTTTCCCAACTGAAGGATAGGAGTCCACCTTCCAAGCAAGTGGGTGGTATGTCCTTGTGCAGAATTTTTCAATTGGTGGTTGTGTGGGGATGCGAACAGGTCTATTTCTGGCAGTCCCCATTTCCTTGTGATGGTTTTGAAGATGTCTGGATGCAGCATCCATTCGTGGGCATCCGTGGTGGTTCTGCTTAAGATGTCCGCTAGTATATTTTCTTTTCCTGGCACAAATATGGCTTGGAGCTGAATGTTGAGGCTCAGGGCCACATTCCAGAGGTCCATTGCCATCCGGCATAGAGGATATGAATGTGTGCCTCCCTGTTTGTTGATATACCACATGACTGTGGTGTTGTCCGTCCTTATCAGCAAATGACCCTGTTGAAGAAATGGTCTGAATGTCTGAATTGCCTGTTTTACTGCCAGCATCTCTTTTTGATTTATGTGTAGGTTCATCTGGTCTTGAGTCCATAAGCCTTGTATGCACTTGTCCACCATGTGTGCCCCCCAACCGAGGTCTGAGGCGTCCGTGGTGATAGTCTGGCTTGGGTGAGGCCTGTGGAAGGGCAGTCCTTTGTTCAATTGACAGGCCTGGGCCCACCACTGGAATTCTTGCTTCAGGCATGGAATTATTGGAATTTGGGTTTCTAGGCTGTGCTTGTGCTGAGACCATAAATTCCTCAGGTACCATTGCAACTTCCTCATATGTAGCCTGGCATGTGGGATTAATATTATGCAGGATACCATGTAACCCAGGGCTTGCAGGATTTTCCTTGCTGTAAGCTGGTTCTGCTTGTTAATGCCATGAAATAGAGTGGTAGCTGCTTCTGTTTTTCTGCTGTGAGGAATGCCATCTGGTTTGATGTGTCCAGTTCTGCACCCAGGAAGGTTATCCTTTGGGATGGTATCAGCCTTGACTTTTTTGTGTTGACTGTGTATCCCAGGGCTTGCAGCAGGTGAATAACCTTTTTCAAATCTTTTGTTAATTTGTCTTTGCTGTCCGCTTGTAACAGGCAGTCGTCCAGGTATGGATAAATTAGAATTCCCTGAAGCCTGCAATGAGCAATTACTGATGCCAGGCATTTTGTGAATACTCTGGGCGCAGTAGATAAGCCAAAAGGCAATGCTGAGAATTGATAATGCTCTGATCCTGCAAGAAATCTGAGGTATATTCTGCAATTTGGTCGTATGGGGACGTGCAGGTATGCCTCCTTGAGATCCAGAGTCACCAGCCAAGACTCCTTGCCCAGCATGGGAAGAAGTTGCTGTAGGGTCAGTATTTTGAATTTTGGAACACTGAGATATGTGTTTAGAGCGGACAGGTCGAGGATAGGTCTCCATTGGTTTTCCTTTCTTGGTACTAGGAAAAGCCTT
Source organism: Protopterus annectens (assembly GCF_019279795.1). Classification (NCBI taxonomy): domain Eukaryota; kingdom Metazoa; phylum Chordata; order Ceratodontiformes; family Protopteridae; genus Protopterus; species Protopterus annectens. Next base: position 1,221,446,837 of record NC_056745.1, read on the forward strand.
GAATAAAATCCTTGTCCTTGTTGCATAGCCGGTACCTTTTCTATAGCTCTCATCCTTAGTAAGTGGTCTATTTGCTGTAGAGCGTTTGGCCTTTGGTTTGGAGGTAGGTTTGGCATTCCTCTCTTCCTTGGAAGAGTATGGAAGTGAAACCTGTAGCCTTTGTCTATTGTCTGTAAAATCCATTTGTCTCCTGTAATGTAATGCCAATTTACTGAAAATAAGGCTAATTTTCCACCTAAGGGTGCTGCCAGTTGTTCCCTGGTAGGCAGTTTCAGAGCCAAGTCACTGTGATTGTCCTGTAGAAGTGGTAGTGGCTGGATCTGTGGCAGTAGTTCTCTGGCTGTTAGGCTGCCACTGACGTCCCCTGTAGGCACCTCTGGATTGACCTCTGCATCTAGGGCGTCTATTTCTGCTTCTCTGTGCTCTGGTGGTGTCTGGAAAGGACCAATTCTTGGAAGGCCAGTTCCTACTAAACCTCGGAGGCTGGACCTGTAAGAAATCCTTGACTGTCTGGACAGATTTAGCTTTTTCTTCCACCTTCTTCAACACTTGCTGTGCAGGGGAACCAAACAAACTGTGCTTTTCCATGGGAGCATCTAGAAGCTTTGACTTTACATGGTCTGGTAAGGATTGCTCTTTTAACCATGCATGCCTTCTGATCACTGTACCAGTCATAGCTGATCTAAAGGAAGCCTCCAGTGCATCATAGCCGCATTTTAAGGAATGATTACTGACCTGCTGAGTGTTATGCACCAAATCCTGAAGGGACTTACGGTCTAAAGGTTCAGGCGAGGACAGTTTTTTAGTGAGCTGATCTAACAGAAATTCCTGATACTGAATCATGTGGAATTGACAGTTTAAGGCCCTAGCCGAAAGAGTAGCAGAAGTATAAACTTTTTTACCCCATCTCTCCAATGCCCTAGATTCTCTTTCAGAGGGGAGGGTTTTTTTGGCAGAGGCAGCTGCTACAGCTTTGGGGCCCTGTGAAATAGTTTCAGGATCTGCAATAGGAGCCTTGTATAAATGATAATGTGTGTCTGGAACCCTGTAGTATCTGTCGGGCTTAGCAGGGGCCAGAGGCAGGGAGTCAGAGGCAGTACAAGCATCATTAAATGCATCATCCACAACTGTAAGTACTGGAGGAATAGCTAAAGGCCTATGCTGTGGTAAATGTAAAAAGGTCCTAAGCCTTTTCCTAGAATCTGAAAAATCCTGGCCCTGCCATTGAAATTGTTCCCTCATAGCATGCAAGCTTTCCCCAAAGAAAATTCCTCAGGAGGAGAGGCAGAAGGTATGGAATCCTCTGTAGCAGAGTCCTCATATGGAGAGTAAGGGCGCTCTGGAGGATTTGTGTTTTCTGAATCATCAGAGGAATAATCTGAAGAAACTGGCTCAGGAGCCCTCTGCTCTAAGCCTCTTCTCTGGAGGTGGGTGAGAGGCCCTGTCAGGGTGAGACTGGGTTCCCCTGATCAAAGAAATGAGATCCTCTGCTAGACTAAGCATTTGAGTACTAGAGCTAGGCCTGTGAGAGGGGGCTTTAGCAGGCACGGCCTTTGAAGATTTAGCTGCTTTAGCCCTGGCAAAAGCCTTAATTGACATGGATGCAGGGGGCCTAGCAGCTCCACGTGCAGGAGTAGATACATCTAAGGGGATAGTATCTGATAAATCCTGAGAAACTGTAAGAGCAGGTGGATTTTCAGTAGCAGATTCAGCCATGCTGGAAGAGGCCTCGGTAGAAGGAGGCATGCTTTCGGCCGAAGGAAGAACCGCGGACTCGGCTTCGGCCGAAACCGAGACACTCGCGGTTGCCTTAACCGTGGTTTCGGCCGAAACCGCGGACCGCGAGTGTCGGTCCTTTTCCTTACGCTTTTTAGCTCCGACGGCATGATATAAGCAAAAGCGAAGCCGAAAAACTCCTCTGCAAACTCCGACCGACGTCTAAGTGTTCGTCGGTTGAAGGAAGCACAGGCTAGACAAGCTGCTACGTCGTGGTCTGGGCCTAAACAAGGTAGGCAGTAAGAATGGAAATCTTTATGAGGTATTTGTTTCCCACAAGTTAAACAGTTATTCACTTTTTCTGACATCGGCTGAGGCAAGAAAGAGTCCCCAACGGGGTACTTAGCTTTTTAGAAGTCTTCGGCAGTAGCAATCTCTGGTTCTGACCGACCGGCACTTGCGAACAGCTTCTGCTTCGGGCGCCACACGGCAAGAAAGACTGGGGAAAATGGCGTTGGCTGATGCCTTTATACCCGCTGAACTGCAGCTATGACGTCGGGTGAAGTGCGACATCAGCCGAGGCCAGACCCAGAGTTTGGAATCCGGCCGACCGAAGGGCTGCCTGAGGCCAGGACAACCCATTTGTTAGGACTGCAGATGCATCCTTGAAGGACATCTTATAGGTGCGGCAATTGTGCCCAATGCAAAATGGTCTTTGAAGGAGATTGTGTCACAGTGAATGACTTTTAACATTTTTTCAAGGATTCACAGTAATTGCAACTTGGTGGGGGTTATATATGTCGCCAGATGCTCAAAATGTGAGTGTTTCTATGTGGGGAAAACTAAGAGAAAGTTCAAGGAGCGCATGTATGAGCATGGATTGGACATCAGGAAGGGGGATATAAAAAATTCACTGGCCAAGCACATTAGTGAGTGTAAGGACCACAGTTTCAGCTTCTTTGTTTTGGAACATTTACAAAGGGACCTCGGGGGGGACCCTGGGAAGATCTGTTAGAAACCAAGAAGCGGAGGTAGCAACTGAGGCGCAATGCTACTTCCCCCTGGGTTTGAAAAGTACCTCTACAGCTAGCATTTTAAAGTTGAAATCATATGTGGTATGATTCCACATATATTTCTTAGGCTATCAATCTGTTTTAATATGCATATATGTTGTTTGTTTATTTTTATGAAAATCATTTTTATGAATTTTATGCATTTGAATTAGTTTTGATATACATTTATTTACATTAACATCAAATGTTTAAATGCATTGTGAGGCTCTAGTGTTTGCTGGGTCATATTTCACATCACTTTTTTAACAGTCATAGTATAGGTTAATGTATTTGTTATTTTCATTGGTTAAGGTTTTAAGGGTGGGGTATTTAAGAGTGCTGGATGTGTTTAGTGTTGTGAATCCGAAAAAGTACTTATACGAAAGCGCTTAATCTCTGATGTTCTTCATGTTTCACTGTTGCAGTCATTACATTTGGGTAATCTGCTGGCAGGTTGCCCTCAGTCGGCCTGATTAAAAAAGTCTTGGGTCCTGCGTCGGTTGCTGTCCCTTCTTCCATGACGTCAGGTCGTCAGGGGTGTAAAACATGCAGCCGATGCCATTACATCAGTCTTTCTTGCTGCGCGGTGTCCAAAGCAGAAGCAGTTCGCAAGTGTCGGTCGGCCAACTCCTGAAATTTTCGTTTTCGAGTTTCAGAACTGAAGTCTTCAACTAAAAGCTAAGTACCCCATTGGGGAAACTTTTTCTTGCTCCTTACCGATGTCAGTAAAAGTTAATAATTGTATTACTTGTGGGAAGCAAATACCTCATAAGGATTTTCATTCGTACTGTATTCCTTGCCTAGGCCCTGACCACGACGTACCTTGCTGTCGGTTTTGTGCTTTATTTAATCAGCGCACTATCCGTCTTTGGTACATATTTGCTTCTAAATATTTCGGTTCTCGGTTTAATTATCCAGAAATGACGTCGGTTAGCCATCCGACTACCGGAATACTGAAAAAACACAAAGAAAAAGACAGAGACAGGCCGTTTAGGTCCGAAACTGCCGAAGGCACTTCTCCTAAGCCAGTCGCCAGTTCGCTGGTACTCAGTGAGGCGCTTTCGTAGCCCCTGATACCCACTACTTCTAATTTGCAGGCCTCTACTGAGACACATTCGGAGTCCAGTATGCAGCAAGATGCTTCACCTACGGAACCCTCAGATGTCTATACCTTGGAAGGTACCTGTGTGCAGGCACCAGCTTCTGAGGGTGTATTCAGGCCTACAGACTTGCATATTAAACCGACACCACCTTCAATATTACGGCCAAAATCTCAATCTATGTCTAAAAAAACCAACTCCCAGGCCACATGTTCAGGCCCCTATGCCTAAAAAACAAATGATCAAAATGGCTGAAGATTTAATTACTCTAATCAGGGGTAGTCAACCCCTCCCCCCCCAATCTAAGAGGCCTAGGGCTGAACTTGACTATGAATCTTCTGAACAGGACTCTGTTTCTTCTGACTCTTCTAATGAACTGGATTTGTCCATACCTACTTATGAGGACTCTGATGCAGAGGATTCCCTTCCTTCTGCTTCTCCCCCTGAAGATTTTTCTTTTGGGGAAACTTTATATACCTTAAGGGAGCATTTCCACTGGGAAAGTCAGGATTTTTCTGAATCCAAGAAGAGGCTTAGGGATTTCCTTCTTCTTCCTCAGCATAGGCCTTTGGCTATACCTCCTGTACTATACATTGTTGATGATGTGTTTTCAGAATCCAGTATGGCCCCTGATTTCCTGCGTCCAGCCCCTTGTAAAACAAACAAATACTACAGGGTTCCTGACTCCCACAAATTCCTTTTTAAAAATCCTACTGCGGACCCTGAAACCATTTCTAAGGGGCCCAAGGGCATTAAGGCTTCAACTGCTAAAAATCCTACCCCTTCTGATAGAGACTCCAGGTTGCTGGATAGATGGGGTAAAAAAGGTTTATACTTTATACTTACGCTTTACCAGAAAGGCTCATCCAGACTCTGCTACACTTTGCTGTGAAGGAAAGGTTAGTTTGCTGTTATTTTTTGTATTTCTGTGTTGTCTTTCTATATTTTGAATACTGTAGTTTGTTTTCTTTACCTTGTGTTTTGCTTGCATTCTGTTTAACAGCATATTAAAACTTCAAAAGAGACCACAGCTCTCTCTGTTCTGAGTCAGGCAGAAATAAGAACTGATTAATTAAGGACTCATTCATAAGACAGAAAAGGTCACTTAAGGTTAATCACTTGTTAACAGAGGGGTGGAGCTAGGAACTAAAATTTCTATTTAAGGAGTAAACTAAAACATTTCAGAGCTTTACCAGAAAGGCTCATCCAGACTCTGCTACACTTTGCTGTGAAGGAAAGGTTAGTTTGCTGTTATTTTTGTATTTCTGTGTTGTCTTTCTATATTTTGAATACTGTAGTTTGTTTTCTTTACCTTGTGTTTTGCTTGCATTCTGTTTAACAGCATATTAAAACTTCAAAAGAGACCACAGCTCTCTCTGTTCTGAGTCAGGCAGAATTTTTCCTCCCTCCCACGCATTTAAGTTGTCTTGTTAAATACCACTGTCTTTCTAGTTGCCCGCCTCTTATGTTAATCTGACCATATATCTCATTTCTCTCTACTTTCACTGGCTTATGTGAGTAATCACAAAACCATCACTTTTGAAATCCCACCCTTCAATTATTTAAATTTATTGGCCATCCTACAGTATTTCATAGTACCAAAATACAAAAGTAACCACCCTTTCAGTCCATCTTGCTGTTTTAAAATAGTAACTCTCCACTAAACCTTAACTTTTAAACAGGTAAAACTCAAGTTACCTACTTTCATATCTAACTTCTCTAGTGCACACTGCAGAGTGCATTCTTTTCAATCTTACCGTTAAGCATCCCTGTTACTAGCACTTTCTCTAATACCTAAAAGATCATCTCTACTTGACTCCAAGTAGACTTTTCTCTATCTGTTAAACCTAGCACTTGTTCCTACAGTACTTATTACCTTGATACGGCACTCTTATAGATAGCACCCCAAAAGGCAAACCCCATTTCTCGGTCACTCCGTCCCCGGAATCTCTTTTAAAGTTTTTTGTCTAGTCCTTCTAGCATGTCGAGGGATCAGTTGCTAGTGTCCTCTCCTGCTCAGCTGGTGAACCTGGGAATATTGAGACAATGTTACAATTGCCTCATGTACACAGACAACCCTCTCCTCCTCCCACAAAACACAAATACATGAGAGATGCAACTATACGGCCAAACTGGAGGCTGAGCTCTCTCAACATAGGACTGGCAAGACCAGTCAGGAGGAGAAGGTTACCACACACACTATAGACCCAGTCTCACATAGTACCATCACAACCTCAAATCATACACATAAACACACAAAGACATACTCGGCTCTGATCAAAAATCTACCAAAACAGCAGAGGCCACCAAAGCAGACACCCAAACAACCACCACCTCAGAACACAACACCTGCAACACATAGACCTCACAGTCAGAGTGTCAAACAGTCACAGCCCTTAAGGCCAAACACAATGCCAGACACACTAGTCATTGGTGACTCCATAGTCAGACACACTGGCGTCCGCTCACCAGACTGAGTAAGGAGAAGGTCACAGTAAGCTGCCTGTCGGGCTAGAATCCGCCACATAGCAAGCACTCAGGTCTCTCAACAGCAGGTACAAATATGACTCAGTTATTGTCCACGCTGGTGTAAGCGACCTGAGGCGTACCTCCTTGGACTACATGAAAAGAGACATTGAGGAGCTCTCTGATTATGTAGCCCAGGCAGGTATGACCCTGACCTTGAGCAGTATCCTACCTTCACCAAGAATGATGCCACAATACAGAGATAAGATGATCAGCTTTAACAATTGGCTTAAACTCTGGTGTCATTCAAAGGGGATCCAATGTCTGTCTGCCTGGGATGACATGCTGGACAAGCCACGCTGCTTCAAGGGACGGCTTGCACCTGTCACCCTGGGATTCGGATATTGGCAAAGGCTCTTGCCACCCCATAGTGCCTTTTTAGGCAAGGCTCAAATTCTAAACCTACCACCCTAGAACACAAAAAGGAAAAAACTAAGGGTAATGCTGCTCAATGCCAGAAGTCTAAATCTCAAAATGCACGACTCGAGGCCCTTCTCAGTATGGAGAACATCGATGTCTGTGCAGTGACAGAAACCTGGTTCAAGGCTCCTGAGAGCACCCCAGCACTATCAGGTTTTACCTCTTATCATGCGTTCCGCCCCAAAATCCGGACAATACCAAGAAAGGAGGGGTATCCATATTCATCAAAGACACCCACACCTCAAGACTGGTGGCAACGATGCATCGGAGACCATCCAGGTGCAATTAACCATAGGCAAGACTGCTCTGCAAATTGTAGCATGTTACAGGCCACCCTCACAAACTCAGGAACCTCACATGGCCTTCCTGAAAACACTAGAGGGATAAATGTATCACCAAACACCATCATACTAGGTGACTTCAATTACCCTAATATAGACTGGGAACACTACTCAAGCCCAAACACCCTAGCCCAAAAGTTCCTGGAATTCATAAACTCAAATGCCATGGAACAACTAGTCACCATCCCACAAGAGGAGAAAACATACTTGATCTCATCATCACGAACATGGGAGCACAATGTTCAACACCGGAGTATACCCCTCACTGGTGAGATCAGATCACAAACTAATCTCGCTGGAGGTCCTCATCCCACCCCACCTGAAATAAAAAGACCACAGTAAAGAACTTCTCAAGCCGACTTCACACTTCTAAAGACTAGTGTGGTCTCCTTTAAGGCCCCGACGGAAAACAGTACTCAAGCCGCTGAATCACTTACAAATGCCTTCTACCAGCACCTGCAGGACTGCATGGATAAGGCAATCCCAAGCAAAACAAAGACTCTTTGTACCAAAGGCAAGCATCCACTCTGGTGGACCCCAGCCATAAACAAACTCTACAACAAAAGGAGGAAGCTACTACAAGATAGAGCAAAATCCTTAAAAGGTAAGACACCCTTGATCACTATAAGTAAAAAACTAAGAGCTCTCATAAAATCATCCAAAGCAAATTTTGAGAGAAAAATAGCTAAAGACTCAAAAGACAATCATAAGGCCTTCTTTAGCTATGTTAGAAACCTGGGAGGAAACTCCCAGATATGCTCAGAACTAGTTCATAATGATGTGAAGATTACTGATCCTACAGACATTGCCAACATACTGGCTGACAGGTTCAGTGCAAACTTCTCCCCTCCCCAAAGGAGAGATATCTATACCAAGCGATTGCAGCCCCCAAACATCTCCAACGCCCAAGTGAGAACTGCTCTCTCCAAAGCAAAAACACAGCATCCATGGGACCTGATGGTGTCCCGGCTGTGTGCTCCACGAACTCAACGAGGAATTAAACCCACAGCTAGGACAGCTGTTTAATCATAGTCTTACCTCTGGATATGTACCCAGGAGTGGCGCACTGCAACTGTGGTCCCACTTCACAAAAGCAGTGCCTCCACCGACCCTCGAATTTAGCGGCCCATTAGCTTGACAAGCCATATCTCCTAAGCCATGGTGAGAATCATAATGGACCTCATAAATAAAGACATAGGAATTTGCAGACTTTGGATCCATCCCAGTTTGGCTTTGTCAAAGGCAGATCATGCCTTCTAAACTTGGTTGACTTTTGAAACAGTCACCAAAGCCATTGATGAGGAAAGGCAGACCATACAGCCTACCTCGATCTGGCTAAGGCCTTTGATACAATACCCCACTCGGGTATCATTGAAAAACTCATCAGCTTAAATGTTAACCCATACATCACAAGATGGGTTGCAAACTGGCTGAGTGACAGAACCCACAGGGTCAGAGTTGCTGGCGCCATGTCAGACTCAAAGCCTGTCACAAGTGGTGTACCACAGGGCTCAGTCCTGGGCCCACTCTTGTTTGGCATCTACTTTTCCAGTACAAGCAAACACAGGAGGGTTATGGCTGACAAAGTTTGCAGATGACTGCAAACTGGGCCATAGTAGAAAACACATCTGACACAGATATCCTTCAGAAGGGTCTCACAGAAGCGGATAACTGGTGCCAGAGCCATGGCCTAAAGTTAAATGCCAAAAATGCATAGTCATACCCTTCGGGAAAAACAAGGTTACCCCTAGCTACCAAATAGGTGGCAATCCACTGAGTACAGAAGAAGTTATCAGGGACCTGGGGACCCAGGTTGATAGTAGTCTGTCATTCGACACCCATGTAGCTAAAGTAGTTAGGAAGACCTTCTACATTGCCCACCTTATCATGAAGGGATTCTCATCTAGATCAAGGGAGGTCATAGTCTCCCTATACTCATCACTCATCAGACCAATGATTGAATACAATGCCCCATTCGGAATGTATCTGACCCGACACTTGCAGCAGCTGGAGAGGCCACAAAAGTTCCTCACCAAAAGGATAAAGGGTCTCAAACATCTGTCCTATGCTGCCCGACTGAAAGAACTCCAGCTCTATTCAGTCGCTTGCTCAGAGGTGACCTTTGCCTAACATACAAGGCCATGTCAAACCCAGATTTGATGAATATGCTTCACCTCAAAAATCTAGATCCGTCAGAGCCACAAGGCGGAGACTTAAACCTCGACACGGCTATTAATAGGGCGTGCTGGAGGGATAGATTCATCACCCAAAGACTCCCTATGCTGTGGAATAAAATCCCGGTATATGTGAGGCAGAGCACCTCGCTGGCCTTGTTCAAGAGAAATCTTGACCAATGGATGGGAGATCGCAAATATACCCCAGGGATTACCTCAGTGTCACTGCTCAACAGAGGCACAGCAAAATAATGGGTATAGTTCCCCATACTAAAGGGGTGGCTTAAGCCACAAAACTATGGGCTAGGCTTGTAAATGCCCTCGGGCAGATAGCCTAGTATGAACCTATGAACCTATGAACTTCTGCAACTTTGGCAATCAGGGCTTTAAACTGTCAATTTCATATTCTAAAATAATCGACAGCATATCATGGGACTGCTTAAACAGAAAATGATGTTGATTTCTGACTGTGTGGAAAATAAGGATTTACAGGATTTATTGCATTCAGCTGAACAAGTTGGAAAACATACTTTGCAATGTGGTTTTGATTCCTTGGAGGCCTCTTGCAGGGCTGCTGTTACTGGGTCTGTGCTTAGAAGGCATGCTTGGCTTAAGGAGCAATCTCTGCCTGATCATGTTAAAGCAATATTGTTGGATGCTCCTTTGCAGCAGGACTGTCTGTTTGGCAATAAGGCTGAAGAAGTTCTAAAAAAGATGGAAGATAAAGCTAAATCTATGCAAACTGTGAAATATTTCTTACAAGTACAACCTCCAAGATTTAGTAGGCACTGGCCTACTAAGAACTGGTCCTTTCCAGTTCCTTCCAGAGCTACTCAAGCCAAACCCAGGCATTCCAAAAGCACCTGGTTTTAGTCCCAAGGAACTTTCAGAACTAAGCAATGGGGTGCCTCCGCTTCCAAGTCTGGAAATAACAAGACACCACCCTATGGTAAACAGTGTCAATGACTTTCCTTTAAAATTATCAAACACTTATCTCTTAGCCACCCCTTTGGGGGGAAACCGGCTCTTCATGCAAAAAACTGGCAACTTATAACCTAGGACAAATGGGTTTTAAATATAATGTCCCAGGGATACAGATTTCATTTCCACACGTTGCCAACTCCAAACGGGTGGCCAGACCTGCCCCCAAATCAGTGGACAGAGGCTTAGAAACAAGTACTTTCCCTTCTAAACATGGGGGCTATTCAACTAGTACCAGAAGAGGAAAAGGGACAAGGTTTCTATTCCAGACTTTTCCTGGTACCCATAAAAGACAAATCATGGCGTCCAATTCTGGACCTGTCTACTCTAAACACCTTTCTGGACATTCCAAAATTCAAGATGCTGACTCTTCACCAGTTACTTCCTATGCTAGGCAAAGATGCCTGGTTGGCAACTCTAGATTTAAAAGAGGCTCACCTGCATATCCCAATGAGTGAATCTTGCAGAAGATACCTACGCTTCAAACCAGGTTACCTGCATTATCAGTTCTCTGCACTGCCCTTTGGCTTATCTACTGAGCCCAGGGTATTTACAAAGTGCTTGGCTCCAGTAATTGCATTTTGCAGGCAAAGAAATATTCAAATATATCCATACATGGACAATTGCCTAATTCAGGCAGAAAACCAGGCCATTCTTCTAAAACATCTGATGTTTGTAAAAAGGGTTCTAACTTGTCTAGGGCACACCATAAACGAAAAAAAATCACAACTGGTACCCTCTCAAAAAATTACATTCCTGGGTGCAAGCTTGAATACAACTGCCCAGATGGCTTTCCTTACGTCAGAAAAGCAAATTCATTTGGTGACTTACTTCAAACAGGTGGCCACAAAAACCCTGCTATCTGCAAGACAAACACTGCAAGCCTTGGGATTCATGGCCTCCTGTATTCTTCTAATTCCATATGCAAGACTGCATATGAGGAAACTTCAGTGGTACTTAAAAGATTTATGGAGTCAACATTGTCACAGCCTGGAAACAATGATTCCTATCATACCTTGCTGCAACTAGAGTTCCTATGGTGGGCAGAGGCCTGCCACCAAAACAAGGGACTGCCATTCACACCACTCCCTGCCGCCCAAATTCTAACTACAGACGCATCAGACTATGCATTGGGGGGGGGCTCATCTGGCAGGGAAGTGCATTCAGGGCAAATGGAGCCCAAATCAAATGCACCTTCATATCAATCAAAAAGAAATGCTAGCTGTACAGAATGCACTGACAGCCTTCAAGGACTACCTTCATCCAGGACAACTAATGGTAAAGACGGACAACACCACAGTTATGTGGTACATAAACAAGCAGGGGGGTACACATTCCTAAACCCTCTGTAGACTAGCCATGGCATTGTGGAACACGGCCTTGAGCTATCAAGTGCAACTACAAGCTCAATTCCTGCCAGGAAAGTTGAATATTCTGGAAGACGAACTAAGCAGAAATCTCATGGACCCGCACGAATGGAAACTGGAACCAAGGATTTTCAACATGTTGACATGCAAATGAGGGAGCCCAGACATAGATCTTTTTGATTCACCCCAGAACTACCAGTTGGACAAATTTTGCACAAGAACGCCTCACAAAAAAGCATGGAAAGTGGATGCTCTGTCCTTCAGCTGGGAAAACCTATCAGTCTATGCCTTTCCCCCTCTGTCTCTGCTCTCCAAAGTTCTACTAAAAGTTAAACAGGACAAACCAAAAATGATTTTGATTGCTCCAGACTGGCCTCATCAACACTGGTACCCACTCCTATGCCATCTGTCACAAAGTTCTCCATGGCACCTGCCTCAGACACGTTCCTTACTGTCTCAGCAGGAAAACAAAATTCTGCACCCTCAGCTCTAAACACTGAATCTTGCAGCTTGGCTAATCACTTAAATGCCCCTTAGCATCTCTCAGCAAATCTGTGATGGATGTCATTTTGGTCTGCACCCTCAACTCCAAACACTGAATCTTGCAGCTTGGCTAATCACTTAAATAACCCCTTAGCATCTCTCAGCAAATCTGTGATGGATGTTATTTTGGAGGCGAGAAGACCTAGTACTAGAAAATCTTATGCTGACAAATGGAAAAGATTATGTGCCTGGAATCAATCTCAAGGGATGAGCACAGCAGCGCCCAATTTACCTCAGATTTTGCAATACTTAACTGAGATGTTCACAAGGGCCTGTCTTTTTCTTCCATAAAAATCCACGCCTCAGCCATTTCAGTGCATTACAACACTCCCCCCCTTCTCTCATCCTCTGCTAAAGCAGTTTCTCAGAGGGGCCAAAAACTTGAGACCTCCCAGGAGAGCTCCAACCCCTGCCTGGGACCTGAATTTTGTATTGGAGAAACACACTCTACCTCCTTTCGAGCCAGCTGCTACTGTAGACTTACAATTCCTTTCCTGGAAAACAGCCTTCATTTTAGCAATCACTTCAGCTAGAAGGATCTCTGAATTACAGGCCCTTATGGCAGTGGAGCCTTTCATCATCTTTCATGCGGACAGGGTGTCACTCAGGACCAATACAGCCTTCATGCCCAAGTGTGGCTCTTAATCAGTCCATTCATTTGCCAACTTTCTTTCCCAAACCACAGAATAAGGGGGAGCAGATTCTGCATTCACTGGATGTACACAGACAGCTTAGATTTTACTTGGACAGGACTAAATCTCGAAGAAAATCTGAACAACTGCTGGTAGCATTTGCTGCAGGGGCAGAGGGAAAGACTATTTCAAAGCAAACCATTTCTAAATGGATAAGTCATTGTATTCATTTCTGCTATAAGCACCATGGAAAACCTATCCCCCAGGGGATCAGATCCCATTCCACCAGGGCTGCATCTACTTCTACAGCCTTTCTCAGAGGTGTTCCTACCAGGGATATTCTAGAAGCTGCTACCTGGAGTTCGGTTCATACTTTCACCAAGCATTATCACTTACCAATTTTCTCTAAATCCAGAGCTGGCTTTGCCACTGCTGTTTTGCAGGGCCTTATAGCCGGCCCTAATGCTGTATAAATCCATCCTCCCAACCATAGCTTTGGGAATCTACCAAATGTAATGACTGCAACAGTGAAACACAAAAAACATAGTACAGTTGTGTACACTTACCATAAATGTAGATGTTGAGTATTCATTTCTGCTATAAGCACCATGGAAAACCTATCCCCCAGGGGATCAGATCCCATTCCACCAGGGCTGCATCTATTTCTACAGCCTTTCTCAGAGGTGTTCCTACCAGGGATATTCTAGAGGCTGCTACCTGGAGTTCAGTTCATACTTTCACCAAGCATTATCACTTACCAATTTTCTGTAAATTCAGAGCTGGCTTTGCTACTGCTGTTTTGCAGGGCCTTATAGCCAGCCCTAATGCTGTATAAATCCATCCTCCCAACCATAGCTTTGGGAATCTACCAAATGTAATGACTGCAATAGTGAAACACAAAGAACATAGTACAGTTGTGTACACTTACCATAAATGTAGATGTTGAGTGTTTTCACTGTTGCAGTCCTGGTTACCCTCCTTCCAGCCCCCTGTTTTTCTCTTACTATGCCTCTACTTTCTTTTACTATAGTTAAAAAGCCTTTTTGGTGTATTTGCTTTTGTTTGGAGGTATATATTTTTGTGTTTTTAATTATTTATATATTTTGTTCCCCATATGGGGGGCACCTGACATCTGGGGCAAGAAAAACTGATGAATGGCGTCGGCTGCATGGTTTATACCCCTGACGACTTGACGTCATGGAAGAAGGGACAGCAACCAATGCAGGATCCAAGACTTTGTTAATCAGGCCGAATGAGGACAACCTGCCAGCAGATTACCCAAATGTAATGACTGCAACAGTGAATACACTCGAACATCCACATTTATTTCTTTTATTTCTGAGCCTATGTTATATTACAGCATTTGAATTTACAATCTACAATGGATTGTTTATCATGTTTTTTATTATCATGTATAATAGCATTTTATAGCTTATAGTTTATTTTAAGTGTATATGTTTTTAAAAAAATGGGTTGGTTGTGTTTACACAGATACCCCACCACACCTTAATTGATTGAAGGTGCATTTGCTATATAAATGTTTGGCGCCTTTTTACTGTGTTTTCTTGCCTCTGAGGGAGCTACTCTGCATTGGTAGCGAAAACGCTGTTTTTTATTTACAATAAAAGTGCGTTTAGGTTTGCTGGCTCTCGTGGATTGTTTGGCACTTCAACGTTTGTGTTTATCCACATTTATGGTAAGTGTACACAACTGTACTTTCTTGTGGGCAAATAAATTCTTTGGATATTCACTACAGTGTTGTTGTTTTCTGCTCCTGGATCCATTCTGTTCCTGTGTGGTTTGTGCCTTCTACGTGCTTTTGTGTTTGGTTCTACAGTTTTGTCTTTGGGAATAGACTGCCTGGACCTGGGGCCGAGCATAGTGACATGGAGAAGTTAAACCACAGTGTTGGTTTATTATTTCAATTGGTGCATGAACTAAATGCAAAGGTTAACAGCACCCAGCAACAGTGCCACCTTGTGGCCTCTACAGAAAATGAGTTTTTGCAAACTCCTGCCTGTTTACTAACTGTCGGGCAGAGGCCAAATATTTTAGGTTGACCCCACGACAATAGTCCTGGCCATAGCCGGCCTTAGGCATAGGCCAACTAGGCAGCTGCCTAGGGCGCCACTCTAGCAGGGGCGCTTTTCTAGTATTTATTTGGTGTAGGTAGACCAGGATGGGGGCACCAGGTGGTGGTGGGGGGGGGTGCCATGGAGCCTTTTGCCTAGGGCACTAGTTGACCTAAGGCTGCTCCTGGTCCTGGCCATGTTGTAGTAGCCGTAAATTACTTTAAGCAGTGGCTTAATGGCTCTGTTTTATTTGAGGGCCCTGGAGACAATGAACAACCTTTAACATTTAAAAATGCCTTTTCTTTTGAAAGAAGCATTTTCAAGTGCAAGAAGTTGCAACTTGAAAATGCATATTTATGGGAAAACATAAAAGTAAGAAGAATTCCTAAAGGGCTAAGGTCCTGGAAGTTTCCAAATGGGGTGAAATCTGGCTCCCCATTTCACAATGAACTTCTCCAGTTATTCTATTGACAGAGCTGTGAATTGCTTGAGTGCATGATTAAGCACAACCAAAAGGAAATTGAGGGTCTTATCCTCGAATCGGAAAAGTTAGACCATGCTATTCAAAATGGCCTCTTGTTTCCCCACCACAAAAACGAATATGTGGCCATATTCAACAAAGTAGATGGCAGAATAAATAAAATAAGAAACACTAAGGCTAATAAATTTGAACGAAACCACATATGTGGAAGGGAAGGCGTACCCCAAACCACCAATGTCCAATTGCAATGACGCCGTCGATGATGTTTTTCAAGGGGAGGATTCCAGGAGACCTGCAGATCAGGCACAGGAAGAAACCGAGGCCCCTTTAGGGGGAAACCAACTTGGCGAACCACAGAGGTCCGAACGGATACGGAACCAAAGGAACCAGAGGAATTACTATTGGGGAGCTTATCGCCAAGGCTGGGGATATCAGCAAGGGAACCCCCTGGTATACGAGGCAGCCGTACAACCGAAATTAGGCTCAATGGGAACGGAGAATATTGAGTGTGTTTGCACAGACTTGGTGAGAGGTGCTTTGAATGACTTTGAGACTTTTGGCACTCCGTCTTCCAGTAAGTAATCTTTTTCAGATTTACTTGATAAATCGGCCAGCAGTTTATTGGACTGCAGCTCAGAAAATTAATTAGTGTTGGGGGAAGGAGGCCTGGACTTGGAGGGAAATGAAAAAAGTCCTGAAATTAGTTCTGTAAAGACTGTCAGCAATAGAACAGGTGACTTTACCGTGTACAATTATAGCAATGAGTTTTGCAATACTGAACATGCGGAATTGTTGAGCAGGGGAGACCTTTATGTAGCCTCAGCTAAGGTCAGGACTGATAGCCTTTTAACTGATTTTAAATTATTCCTCAGGAAACTCAACTCAAGATTTTGTTTCAGGAAGAGTGGGTAGATGTTGGGGTTATTATTAAGAGAACCAGTACGTTTAACCCCCCTTTGCCCCTTCCTTTGATTATTTTCGAGAAACTGGTGGCGTTAGTTCAGGGGCCTTGTGGGGAAGGGCTCCTGCAGTGATACATGGGGGAATTTGAATGCTGTTGAGTCCAGTTTATTGAGACAAGTTTCTGGAAACAAACAATTGAGGGTTATGAAACCCGACAAGGGGGGTGGGATGGTTATCATGAGTAAGGTGGAATATGTATCAAAAATGACCTGTCACGTCAACAATAGTGATATGTAGGAAGAGACTTCCATCAACATTATTAACTTGGCATATAAACGTATTGATTTTTATCTCCAAGATATGTTGGATGAGGGGGAAATTACACCTGATAATTTTGATTATTTCCAGGTCAAGTACCCAGTGGTACCGTGTTTCTTTGGTATACCAAAGATACACGAGAGCACCACTGATCCACCAATGAGGCCCATTGTTAATACGAGAAAATCTAAAACCCACCCCCTGGGCAAATATGTGGATACTATTTTAAAGGACTGTTTAGGGTCCTTTGACCACATTTGCAGAGATTCCTGGAATTTTCTCATGAAAATGAAAAATGTTGAATTTAATGAACATTGTGTTTTTGTTACAATTGATGTGGCTGAAAGTACAGTTTTGTACCTACCATAAATGTAGATGTTCGAGTGTTCACCCTGCTGCAGTCATCACACTTGGGTTATCCTGCCATCAGGCAGTCCCGCAGTCGGCCTGAATTCCAAAGTCTTGGTCCGGCGTCGGTTGCTGTCGCTTCTTCCCTGACGACAGTGCACCAGGGGTATATAAGAGGCATCCGACGCCATTTTCTTCAGTTTTTCTTGCCCCAGATGTCAGGTGCCCCTAATAGGTAGGCAAAAAAAAAAAAAAAAAAATATATATATATATAGCTAATATATATAGCTAGATAAAAATAAAACAATACCTTTAGGCACAAGTAAATACACCACACAGGTAGTATAGGATAGAGTGGTATAGATAAGTTCAGCTAGTTCAGAGGGGATGGAGGGAGGGTAACCTGGACTGCAGCAGGGTGAACACTCGAACATCTACATTTATGGTAGGTAGAAAACTGTACTATGTTCATCGTGTTACCCTGCTGCAGTCATCACATTTGGGTTGAATCCCAAAGCTAAGGATGGGAGGTGGAGTTAAACAGGGTTAGAAGAAGCTAGTAGGCCCTGCAAAACTGCAGTGGCAAAACCAGCTCTAGTCTTAGAATATAGAGGTAAGTGATAGTGTTTGGTGAAAGTGTGCACTGAACTCCAAGTTGCAGCTTCCAGAAAATCCTTGTTTGGCACTCCCCTGAGAAAGGCTGCTGATGTAGCTGTAGCCCTGGTGGAGTGGGACCTAATGTTAGCAGGTACCGGTTTCCCATGATGCGTGTAGCAGAAACGTATGCAATGCCCTATCCATTTAGAAATGGTCTGTTTTGAGATAGCTTTTCCTTGTGATCCTGTAGCATAGGCTACAAAGAGCTGGTCAGTTTTTCTGAAAGCCTTAGTTTTATCCAAGTAGTAACGTAATTGCCTGTGAATGTCCAAAGAGTACAGGAGTCTTTCTCCTTTGTTTGGGGATTTGGGCAAATGAGTGGTTTGGTTTAGGGCCACACTGGATAACACCTTTGGCATAAAGGAAGGGTTAGTTCGTAGAGAGACTCTGTCTTGATGAGATCCCAAGTAGGTGTTGGTGCTCTCCTTGGCGGACTTATGTTCTTAGCCCCTCTGAGGTACTGTCTTAGGAGTGGATGTGAGAATAAAGGAGGATCCGTGTTGTAATGAGCTGAAATTGCAGAGGCGTGGATCTTAATAGATGAAAGGGAAAGTCCTTTGTGCAACATCTCAGTTAAATATTGTAGAATCTGAGGAATGTTTGGATCAAGGGGGTTTTGGCCTTTAGCTTGGTTCCAGGCGCAAAATCTTTTCCATTTGTCTGATTAGGTTTTCCTGGTGCTAGGCCTCCTGGCCTCCAGAATGACATCCATAACAGCTTTGGATAGAGGTGTTGGCTGGTTGTTTAGGTAATTTGCCATGCAGCCAGGTTTAAAGTCTTGAGCTGGCTGTGTAGAATCTGATTGTCTCGCTAGGTGAGGAATATGTGGTAAAATCCATGGTGGGCCATGGGCCATGTTCCTTAGAATTAGATACCAATGCTGGTGTGGCCAGTCTGGTGCAACGAGTATCATTTGTGGCCTCTCTAATCTGACTTTCAGCAGTACCTTTGCTAGAAGAGGCAATGGAGGAAAGGCATACACTGTTAACGTTTTCCAACTGAATGAGAGGGCGTCCACTTTCGAAGCTTGTGGATGGAATGTCCTTGTGCAAAATTTTTGAAGTTGGTAGTTGTGGGGGCTTGCAAACAGATCTATGTCTGGGCGTCCCCATTTTTGAGCTATCATTGCAAAAACTTGTGGATCTAGTTTCCACTCGTGTGGATCCATGATGTTTCTGTTTAGGTCATCTGCCAATGTGTTTTTCTTTCCTGGCAGGAATTGTGCTTGTAATTGAACCTGGTAAGACAGTGCAGTGTTCCACAAGGTCATTGCTTGCCTGCATACAGGGTAGGAATGTGTGCCCCCTTGCTTGTTTATGTACCACATTACTGTGGTATTGTCCGTCTTTATTATTAGTTGTCCTGGGTGTAAAATGTCCATGAAAGCTGTTAGGGCATTCTGTACTGCTAGTATTTCTTTTTGATTGATATGCAGATGCCTCTGATCTGTGGTCCATTTGCCCTGAATGCACTGTCCTGCCATGTCTGCTCCCCAGGCATAGTCCGATGCATCTGTTGTCATAGTTTGCCTGGCTCTGGGTACGGTGAAAGGCTGACCCTTGTTGAGGTGACATGCCTGTACCCACCATAGAAACTCCTGTTGAAGGTAGGGAATGAGTGGTATCATTGTTTCCAAGCTGTGGCTGTGCTAAGTCCATACGCTTTTCAGGTACCTTTGTAATTTCCTCATATGCAGTTTTGCAAATGGTATTAGTAGTATGCAAGATGCCATGAATCCCAAGGCCTGCAGAATTTATCTTGCAGGGAGTTGGGTCTTTGTTGCCATTATTTTGAAATATTGAGTCAGCTGTTGTTGCTTGTCTGGCGTGAGATAAGCCATCTGGGCCGTTGTATTCAAGCTGGCACCCAGGAATATTATGTTTTGTGAGGGCACTAGTTTTGATTTCTTTTCATTTACTGTGTACCCTAGGCAACTTAGAAGGTGTTTGACAAATGCCAGATGCTTTAAAAGAATGTCCTTGCTTTCTGCTTGAATAAGGCAGTCGTCCAGGTATGGGTATATCTGAATTCCTCTTTGTCTGCAGTATGCAATTACTGGTGCCAGGCATTTTGTGAAGACCCTGGGCGCAGTAGATAAGCCAAAGGGCAGTGCAGAGAATTGATAATGCGTTGAACCTGCAATGAAGCGGAGGTATTTTGTCTGATAGGGACATGCAGGTATGCCTCCTTGAGGTCCAGCGTTACTAGCCAAGCATTCTTGCCCAGCATGGGAAGAAGCTGCTGTAGTGTTAGCATCTTGAATTTTGGTACTTGCAGATAGTTGTTCAGAAGTGAAAGATCCAGAATGGGTCTCCATGCTTTGTCCTTTCTTGGGACTAGAAAGAGTCTTGAGTAAAATCCTTGTCCTTGCTCCTGTGTAGGTACCTGTTGAATGGCTCTCATGTCCATGAGAGCTGTAATTTGTTTTGGTGCCTCTGCCCATTGATTTGGTGGCAGGTTTGGCATTCCTTTTACCCTTGGTAAGGTATGAAAGTGGAATCTGTATCCTTGAGAGACAATGTTTAGGACCCATTTGTCTTTTGTGATGATGTGCCAGTTGCCTGCAAAAAATGCTAATTTTCCTCCCAAGGGAGCTGCCAGGAGAGATTTGCTTGGTAGTTTGAGGACTGAGTCATTGTGTTTGTCTTCTGCTAGCTTGGGGCCTGTCTCCTCCTCCTTTCTGGGTAGCAGTACCCCATTGGCGAGGTTTGTAAGGGCCTTGTGACTGACCTCTGCCCCTTGGGCATCTGTATTTGCCCCTTTGTGATCTGTCAGAAGCTGGAAAGGACCATTTTTTTGTTGGCCAATTTCTGCTGAAACAAGGGGGTTGTACCTGCAAAAAATCCTTGACCGTCTGCATAATCCTGCTGTAAAGGTGCATCCAATAATTTTTCTTTAACAAAATCAGGAAGGGTTTGTTCTTTTAACCAAGCATGTCTACGTATGACAGAGCCAGTAACAGCTGCTCTACAGGAAGCTTCCAACAAATCAAATCCGCATTGTAAAGTATGTTTGCCCACATGTTCAGCTGCATGCAACAGATCCTGCATTTCCTTGAATTCAGACTGTTCAGTATGTGTGCTAGGAATTACTGATATTTCAACATGTGAAACTGACAATTTAATGCTCTCTTAGCCAGAGTTGCTGAGGTGTATATTTTCTTTCCCCATCTACCTAGGGCTCTGGAATCCCTTTCAGAGGGCACAGGATTTTTAGCCATAGAAGCTTTAGCTCCCTTAGGACCCTGGGAAATTGTTTCTGGGTCAGCCACAGGGCTTTTATAAAGGAATTTGTGCGAGTCAGGTACTCTGTAGTATCTGTCTGGTTTGGCTGGAGCAGGAGGTAGAGAGTCTGGATTTAAACTAGACTCCAGGTAAACATCATCCACAATATCTAAAACTGGAGGGATAGCAAGAGGTTTGTGCTGGGGTAGTAAAAGGAACTCTCGGAGCCTTTTCTTAGAATCAGAGTAGTCCTGGCCTTCCCAGTGGAAATGTCCCTCATGGTATGTAAAGTTTCCCCAAAGGAGTAGTCTTCAGGGGGAGATGCTGAGGAAATAGAGTCTTCAGCATCAGAGTCTTCATAAGGTGGAAAAGTGTAATCCTGTTCCTAAGAAGAATCTGAGGAAATTGAAACCTGGTCAGAGGAAGCATAATCCTCCTCTTGTCTTGGTCTTTTATCAGGAGGGGGATGGGAACCCCTGATTAGGGTAATCAAATCTTCAGCCATCTTAAGCATCTGTTTCTTAGGCATGGGGCCTTGAACTGCAGACTGATGTACAGTCTTCTTAGGTTTTAAAGGAATTTTAAGCTTAGCATAAGATTTAATGGTGAGTGTAGTCGGTCTGAAGACACCTTCTGCAACCGAAGGTGTTTCCACTGCACCGGAGTCTACTTCTGCTCCGGTGTCGGAAGATGGCTGCGTCGGCCTAGTAGGCTCTTCTTGGGAATCTGCAGCTGTCTGGGGTTCCAGTTCTGCAATTGTCAGGGGCTGCGTAGGCACCTCACTGAAAACCGGAGAACCGGCGACAGGCCCAGCAGATGCCTCGGAGTCTGGCTTGTTCCTAGGCTGCCTGTCCTTATCCTTGCGTTTTTTTATGTATGCCGGTCATCGGCTGCTCCGACGGCATGATATAATTAAATTTCCTACCAAAGTAATGCCGTGTGAAGTCAAAACGGCATTTGATAGTTCGTTTATTAAACCTAGCAGAAAACCGACAACCTGTGACGTCGTGGTCTGGGTCTAGGCAAGGAATACAATAGGAATGGAAGTCCTTATGAGGTATTTGCTTCCCACAAGAAATGCAATTGTTAACTTTTTCTGACATCGGACTGAGTCAAGAAAATGTTCTCCAACGGGGTACTTAGCTTTATTGAAGACTTCGGACTGAAATTCGAATCGAAAATCTCAGGTGTCGGCCGACCGGCACTTGCAAACTGCTTCTGCTTCGGGCACCGCGCGGCAAGAAAGACTGAAGAAAATGGCGTCGGATGCCTCTTATATACCCCCTGGCACACTGACGTCAGGGAAGAAGCGACAGCAACCGACGCCGGACCAAGACTTTGGAATTCAGGCCGACTGCGGGACCGCCTGATGGCAGGATAACCCAAGTGTGATGACTGCAGCAGGGTAACACGATGAACATCTGTTCAATACCATCCCACATGATGTGGGATTAGAATGGTTTCATGACTTCTTGTGTGAGTATTCTAGCCTGGATAATAACACTGCTGATGTTCTTGTTCTGTGCATGGAATTGGTATTAAAGTATAACTTTGTCTATCTGGAAGGTCAGTACTATAGACAAAGAAAAGGGGTAGCAATGGGGGCTTCTTGTGCCCCCATTTTCACAAATATTGTATTGCTACAGACAAATTTTATTCCCACATTTTGAGAGAACACCTTGGAATTTGTACCTCCGATTTTTGTATGACATTTTTATTGTGTGGAATAGTGAAGTGAGTGAAATTGAGGGGTTTATTAAAGTTTATAAATGCATCTACTCCTTTTTTGAGATTCACTTATCAATACAACCCCTTTAGTATGAATTATTTAGATGTTCTGTAAGAGATGGGTTAGCACCATATATCGGAAACCAACCTACAGCAACAGTATATTATATTTTGAAAGTAACCACCCCCTCATCAAAAATTTGTTATCATCAAGGGGCAATACATCCGTCTAGCCTGTATGGTTTCAAGTTGGGAAACCTTTAACAAGGAATGTGAGAAAATGTGACATATGTTTTCTAGCAGAGGGTACCCTACTGAGATGGTCACTCAGGTGTGTAGGGATATAACAGTCAAAATGCAAATGGGAGAGATTATTCCTCTCATTTGTTCCCATGAAGTTTCAGGGAGCAATTCTTTCATGAGAGGTGGTACAAATAGTAGGTTGGATTTACAAGGAGCTTTTATTACACAGTATTGCAATGAGGCTGCCCACATTAGAAGCATTATTTATAAATATTGGCACATTTTTTTTTCCATTTTAAGGGAAAGAGCATGGTGGCTAACCAAAAACCCCAAATCATATTTAGGAGAGGGAAAACCTTGAAGAACCATTTGGAGCAGGGCACTTTTGGCCATGGATTGGAGTTTACAAACAAAAAATGGGGAACTTATAGGTGTGGTAATTGTGCCCAATGCAAAATGGTCTTTGAAGGAGACTGTGTTCACAGTGAATCACTAACATTTTTTCAAGGATTCACAGTAAGTGTAACTCGGCGGGGGTTATATATGTCACCAGATGCTCAAAATGTGAGTGTTTCTATGTGGGGAAAACTAAGAGAAAGTTCAAGGAGCGTATGTATGAGCATGGACTGGACATCAGAAAGGCGGGGTATAAAAATGCATTGGCCAAGCACATTAGTGAGCATAAGGACCACAGCTTCAGCTTCTTTGTTTTGGAGCATTTACAAAGGGACCTCACAGGTATGATTCCACATATATTTCTCAACCTGTTTTCATATGTATATATGTTGTTTGTTTATTTTTATGAAAATCATTTTTATGAATTTTACACATTTGAATTTGTTTTGATATATATTTATATTATTAACATCAAATGTTTAAATGCATTGTGAGGCTCTAGTGTTTGCTGGGTCATATTTCACATCACTTTTTTAACAGTCATAGTATGGGTGAATGTATATTTTTTCACTGGTTAGGGTTTTAAGGGTGGGTTATTTAAAGAGTGCTGGATGTATTTAGTGTTGTGATTGTGATGAAGTACTTATACGAAAACACTTAATCTCTGTTCTTGTGGACAAATAAATTCTTTGGATATTCACTACAGTGTTGCTGTTTTCTGCTCCTGGATCCATTCTGTTCCTGTGTGGTTTGTGCCTTCTGCATGCTTTTGTGTTTGGTTCTACAGACCTAATGATTAGTTTACTGTAGTAAATCCTTGTTTTTCATGTATATGTTGCTTTGAATATTTTCTGTAAACCAGTTGTTGATTATTTACTTATTTTTGTAAATGATAACCTGTAGAACATGTGGAGCTTTTCTCCCCAGGCCTCAGCTGAAAAAGGGCTACTTAGCTCAGTCGGACAAACCCGGTCAATAAATAAATCTGGATATTGCAACCCAGAAAAATCCAAGGCTTTGCAGGAGATAAATGGTAAAGTGTAGATGCTGAAGTAAGATCTCTTGAGAGGAGGTTTGAATAAGCAGGTTGTCCGAGTAGGGAAAGACCTGCATCCCCTTTAGCTTGCAGAAAGCAATCACAGGATCGAGGCATTTGGTGAAGACCCTTGAGGTGGTAGAAAGGCAGAGAACTGAAAACGCCAGGAAGCAACAGAGAAACGTATAAACTTCCTGAAAAGGGGATGAATATGTATATCCACATAAGCATTCTTGAGATCCAGGAAAACCAGAAAAGCCTGATAAACTAACAGAGGAAACCAGGTCCGAAGGGACAGCATCTGAAAGGAAGGGACTTTCAAAAAGGTGTTTAACTGAGCAAGATCCAGAAGAGGCCTCCAGGTGCCTTCTTTCCTGGGTACCAAAAACATTTTGGAGTAAAACCCCTTTCCCCCGCTGACGGGTTGGAACTTCTTTAATTGTTCCTTGAGCCAACAGGCCTTGAAGCACCTGTGAAAAAATGGGCAGTTGCTATTGAGGAGGCTGACAAATGCCCAAAATGAAGGGAGAGATTTCCAGACCATGTAATAATCCTGACGAATTACTGAAAGAACCTAGGAGTCTTGGGTGACCTTTACCCAAACAGGAAGAGACACGGGAAAGACACAGAGAAAGAGGGATGTGACAGAGAAGAACAGGATATTCAGACAGCACCTGGTGGATCAGGAAAAGGAGGTTTTTGAGTACAAGGAGTTTGGGTAGCCCCAGCAGGGGGAGCCTTTCTACCACCCTTTTTAGCTCTGGGAGAAGGGCACGACTGTCTACGAACAAAAGCAGGCTTATTAGGATAATTCCTCTGAAACTCGGGCACAGGGAAAACAAAAATATGTTCCAACTCCTCTAAAGCCTTGCCTTTTTCTTGCAGGGACTTAATCAACTCCACAGGAGCAGCACTAAACAAATGCTTATTGTCCAGAGAAGCATCCATCAGTTTAGCCTTGATATCATCAGGTAATGGCTGAAGTCTGAGCCAAGAATACTTCCTCAAAACAGACCCAAAAGCAGCAGCCCTAGATGAAGTATCAGCTGCATTTAATGGAACGGCAGACCTCTTGGAGGACATCCTAAGTAAGGCAAAGGCAGAGGCCTTCCTCTCAGAATAAGGAAGATCAGAAATGAAAGAATTGAGAGAAAATAGCCAAAACACACTTATTCATATGTGTCTGATAGTTAACTCTAAATGCCAGGGTAGCAGAAGTATACACCTTCTTACCCAGTTTGGTTTCATCAAGGGCAGGTCATGCCTGCTCAACCTGGTGGACTTCTTTGAGACTGTTGCCAAAGCAATGGATGAGGGCAAAAAGTACAGTTTTGTACCTACCATAAATGTAGATGTTCGAGGATTCCCTTGCTGCAGTCCTGACTATTGGGTATAGTCCAATACCAGAGTAGGCTGGCGTCGGTCATGGCGTCAGGGTACTAATGCGCATGACCGACGTCATTTCCTCAGTCTTTTCTTGCCCCAGATGTCAGAAGACCCAAAAAGACAAGTCCCAAAACAACCTGCACCAATAAACATGTACAATATATACAGTAAAATATATACAAAAAATATAAGCATGTAAAGGCACCTACACAACCACCCTGAAACACAGACGGGAAGGAGGAACATCTACATTTATGGTAGGTACAAAACTGTACTATGTTCTTCGCTTCCCTTGCTGCAGTCCTGACTATTGGGTAGAATCCCAAAGCAGAGGTAAGGGAGGCTGGCAAATTATAAAGTAGCAGGAGCTGACAACATGCCTTGTAAAACAGCTGTGGCAAAACCAGCTCTAGACTTAGAGTATATAGGCAGGTGATAATGCCTAGAGAAAGTATGCACTGAACTCCAAGTAGCTGCTTCCAGAATATCCTTAGTTGCCACCCCTTAGAAATGCTGTTGAAGTGGCAGTAGCCCTAGTGGAATGAGGCCTAATCCCAGCTGGAACCTCTTTGCCATGATGGGAATAACAAAATGCAATGCAAAAGCCAATCCACCTAGAAATAGTTTGTTTTGACACAGGTTTGCCCTGTGAACTTAAAGCAAAAGAAACAAGTAACTGCTGAGACTGCCTAAAATCTTTAGTCCTGCTCAAATAATAACGCAATTGCCTGTGTACATCTAAAGTGTGCAAAATCTTTTCCCTTTATTTTGAGGATCTGCAAAAAGGCAAATGAATAGTTTGGTTTAAAGCCACACTAGAAACCACCTTAGGCATAAAGGAAGGATTAGTACGTAATGATACCCTGTCCTTATGGAAAATCAAAAGGGCTCTACTGCCATAAGGGCCTGCAATTCAGACACCCTTCTTGCAGAAGTAATAGCCAACAGAAAAGCTGTCTTCCATGACAAATATTTCAATTCAGCAGTAGCTGCCGGCTCAAAAGGTTGTAGAGTAAGTTTTTCCAACACAAAATTGAGATCCCAAGCAGGAGTAGGAGCTCACGTGGGGTCTTATATTCTTTGCCCTCTAAGAAACTGCTTGAACAAAGGATGCGAAAACAAAGGTGGGTCACAATCATAGTGAGCTGAAATTGCTGCAGCATGAATCTTTATGGAAGAGAAAGACAAACCTTTGTCCAATAACTCAGTAAGATATTGAAGAGCCACACTCAAATTAGGCTCTGAAATCTCCAAATTCTTTGCTGTACACCAAAATAAAAATCTCTTCCATTTTTCATGCACACCTCCTAGTACTAGGCCTTCTAGCTTCCATAATCACATTTAAAACTTGTTGAGGAAGCTGAGACCTTCCATGTTTCAACACAGAATATGCCAAGCTGTGAGATGGAGAGATTGGAGCTTGACATTGAGCAGATGACCGTCCTTCTGAGATAACAGATGAGGAATCAGAGGTAAAGGCCATGGAGGTTCCTTTACAAGACTCCTTAGAAGTGGGTACCAGTGTTGCCGAGGCCAATCTGGAGCTATCAAAATCATCCTTGGCCTGTCCTGTCTGACCTTTAGTAATACCTTTGGAAGAAGAGGTAGAGGTGGAAAAGCATAGACATGAAGGTTTTTCCAACTGAAAGACAGAGCATCCACTTTCCAAGCTGTGTGATGAAACCCCTTTGTGCAATACTTTGGCAGCTGGTGGTTTAGTGGAGAAGCGAACAGATCTATGTCTGGAGTTCCCCATGACACTGTCAATTTCTGAAATACATGAAGATCCAGTTTCCACTGTGGGGATCCATGATTTGTCTGCTTAATACATCTGCTAGGGAGTTCTGTGCTCCTGGCAGAAACCTTGCCTGAAGAGTCAGTTGCTCTCCCATAAAATCATTGCTTGCCTGCATAGAGGATAAGAATGTGTTCCCCTTGCTTGTTGATGTACCACATGACAGTTGTGTTGTCTGTCAGAATCAACACCTGCCCTGGAAGAAGTAACTCCTTGAACGCCATCAATGCAAACTGGACTGCTAACATCTCCTTCATGTTGATATGTAGATGCTGTAGTCTGGCAGGCCACTTGTCTTGTATCCACTTTCCATTTAGATGAGCTCCCCAAGCAGTGTCCGAGGCATCTGTCGTTAAAATCTGACTCCCCTCTGGCCGGGTCACAGAGAGTCCCTTGTTTAGGTGACATTCCTGAGCCCACCACAAGAATTCCGTTTGAAGGCAAGGTATTATTTGAATGACAGTGTCCAAATCTTGGCAGTGCTGTGTCCATACATTTTTGAGATACCATTGCAGCTTCCTCATATGCAGTTTGGCATTGGGAAGCACCAGAATACAAGATGCCATGAACCCTAATGCTTGAAGGACTGTCCTTGCAGTCAGCACGGACTGATGAGATAGTTGATGGAAGTAAAGTGACAGACTCTTTTGTTTGTCCGGGGTTAAAAAGGCCATCTGGGCTGCTGTATTCAGTCTCACACCCAGAAAGCACATGTCTTGAGAGGGTACTAGACTGGACTTTATTTCACAGAATACCCTAGGCATCTTAGCACTGCTATGACATATTCCAGATGCTGTAGAAGGTGTTCTTTTCTTGAGCCAGAATCAGGCAGTCGTCCAAGTAAGGATAAATTTGAATGCCTTGAAGCCTGAAGTAAGCTATCACTGGAGCCAGAACCTTTGTGAATACATAAGCCAAGGGCAATGCAGAGAACTGATAATGAAAATCTCCAGTTCGAAACCGCAGATACTTTCTGCAACTTAGCCTTATGGGCACATGAAGGTAAGCTTCCTTGAGATCCAAAGTTACCATCCAGTGATCCTTGCCCAGCAGAGGTAACAGTTGCTGTAACGTCAACATCTTGAACTTGGGAATGTCCAGATAAGTGTTGAGGATAGATAAATCCAAAATTGGTCTCCACGTGTTCCCCTTCTTTGGTACTAGGAACAGGCGAGAATAAAAAGCCCCTTTCTGACACAGGGACTGGCTGAATAGCCCTATCTGGAGTAACTGAGAAACTTGCTTGAGAGCCTCTTTTCTTTGTGGAGGAGGAACATCTGGCATGCCTTTGAAAGGGGCATTGTGTGGAAATAAAATCTGTACCGTGATGAATGATATCCAGCACCCATCTGTCTTGAGTGATTAAATCCCAATTTTCTTTGAAAAGAGACAATCTTCCTCCCAGAGGAGGTGCCAGACCAAGGTCCACTGGCAGCTGCACAGGCAGGTCAGTGGGTCTGCTTACGAAAGGACTGACCCCTGCCCTCACCAGAAGTCTGAGCAGGTGAACTGTCTGATCTAGGCCTAAACGAACCTTGAGCCCTGCCCCTACCACGCCTAGATCTACCCCTAGACTCGGAACCACAAGCACCATATGACCAGCCCGTAGCACGCCAATTTCTACTAAACTTGGAGGTTGCACCTGCAAAATCTTTAACAGTCTGCATAGACTTAGCTTTGTCCTCCATTTTCTTTAAAACTGCTTCCACAGGCGGTCCAAACAACACATCAGACTGTAAAGGAGCATCCAAAATCCTGGTCTTAACATGCTCAGCTAAATTCTGATCCTTCAACCATGCATGTCTGCGAAGAACAGAACTAGTAGCAGCCACCGAGGAGGCCTGAACAGCATCAAAACCACACTGCAAAGAATGCTTACCCACTTGTTCAGACACATGAACCAAATCCAGCAATTCTTTACACTAATACCTTCCGCCAAAGCATCCACCTTAGATTTCAATTGTGAAAGGAGATAATTCTGATATTTCAGCATATGAAATTGACAATTCAACGCCTCATGGCTAGAGTGGAAGAAGTATATACTTTCTTACCCCACCTATCCAAAGCCCTTGCCTCTTTATCAGAGGGTACAGGATTTTTAACAACAGAAGCTTTAACACCTTTAGGCCCCTGAGAAACAGTTTCTGGGTCTGCCCTGGGACTCTTAAACAAATACTTATGAGCTTGGGCACCCTATAATATCTATCAGGCTTAACAGGAGCAGGAGGCAAGGAATCAGGGTTCAGAGAAGCCTCTGCAAAACATCCTCCACCACATTCAACACAGGAGGAATAGCTAAGGGCCTATGCTGAGGCAAAAACAAGAATTCCCTAAGCCTTTTTCTGGAGTCAGAGTAATCTTGGCCTTCCCATTTAAAGTGCTCCCTCATGGAGTGAAGAGTCTCTGAAAATGAGAAATCCTCAGGAGGGGAAGCTGAAGGAGTGGAATCATCCACATCAGAATCAGAATAAGCAGGAAACTCTTGCAAGTCTTCCACAGAAGACTCTGACGCCTGTGAACACTGTTCAAAACTATCAAACTCCTGTTCCACCCTAGGCCTCTTATCAGGTGGGGCATAGAACCTCTAATCAGAGTAATCAAATCTTCAGCCATTTTAAGCATATGTTTCTTAGGCACAGAGCCGAAATGCTAGGAGAAGCCCCTACAGAAGCTGAACTTGGCCTTCCTCTAAAAGAAGCTCTGGAAACAGAAGGAGAGGCCCTAACTACCTTGGGAAGAGAGGGAAGAACAGTTACCTGAGAAGCCCCTCAGCCTGGCCTACTTCCTGAGAGGGCACATCCTGTAACAGTAAAGTATCTGCCTGAGACTCCATAGAGACTCCTGGCAAAACCTCTGGCTCCCTGAGCCTTCTAAAGGACCGGCGTCCGGGACTGCCGGTTCCTCACCCTAGACTTCACTGTTTTGTCCTTGCGCTTCTTAGATGAAGCAGGCGCGGAGCATCCGGCGGCATAGTATAATTGCAACGCTTCCCAAACACTAACCTAGCACAAACAAGCCTCCTTATAGTGCGCTTATTAAATCTAGCACAAGAGCGGCAACCAACAACGTCGTGCTCAGGCCCTAAACAAGGTATACACAATGTATGATAATCCCTATGCGGTATCTGCTTCCCACAAGAAATACAGTTATTCACTTTTTCTGACATCCGTAATATACTGAGGCAAGAAAACCTTCTAAACGGGTTACTTAGCCACCAAACCCCAACGGGGTTACGAGCCAACTCTGTACTCGGTCTGAAACAAAATCTCAGAACGCCAACCTGCACTCGCAAAATTGCTTCTGCATCGGACCATGCGGCAAAAGACAGAGGAAATGACGCCGGTCATGCGCGCGTACCTGGCGTACTGGGCGTCAGTCTAAAGCGCCATGACCGGCGATCCTTCTCTCTGGTATTCGGGCCGACTGAGACGCGGACTATACCCAATAGTCAGGACTGCAGCAAGGGAAGACGAAGAACATTGGTTCACTGCCTTCCTTGACCTAGCTAAGGCATTTGACACAATCCCCTACTTGGGCATTGTGGACAAACTCAAGGGGTTAGGTACACACTCGTATGTCACCTGGTGACTAGACAACTGGCTCACAGACAGGAGCTAGGAAGTTAAAATTGGGGAGTCCACCTCTACCAAGAGGCCATTCACAAGTGCAGTCCCTCAGGGATCAGTCCATGAACCGCTGCTTTTTGGCATTTACTTCTCTGAAGGCTCGGGCATTGTCAATGGTCTCTGTCTGACTAAATTTGTAGACGATTGCAAATTAGAAGTCATTGAATCTCACACTGCCAAAAATCTTCTCCAGGAAGGGCTGACACAGATAAACAACTGGTGTCAGAGCCATGCACTAAAATTAAATGCCAAGAAATGCATAATGGTATCCTTTGGGAAGTCATCCACCCGTGGTAACTATCATATTGACAACACACCCCTTAGAGTTGATCCAGTAGTCAGGGACTTAGGGACACACAGACAGCAATCCAGCCCCTGACCATTACATGTCTACAGTAGTGAGGAAATCATTCTATGTTGCGCAACTTATAAACAAAGGTATGGCATCTAGATCCAAGGAAGTCATTGTTCCACTGTATTCGCATTCATCAGACCTATCATTGAATACAATGCTCCCTTTGGTATGTACCTAACCAGGCATCTCCAACAAATGGAACGTCCACAGAGGTTCCTCACTAAAAGAATACAGGATGTAAGTAAAATGTTCTATGCAGGCTGCCTCAAGGCCCTATCCCTGTATTCTGTCTCCTACAGGCTGTTGAGGGGAGATCTACTCCTGGCATACAGAACATTGTCTGACCCCACTCTGATGGACCTCCTGCATATCCACAAAACAAACAGCATCATAATTACCCATTCTAAAGCATTAAACCTTGCTTGTGATATAAACAGGACCTGCTGGAGAGACAGGTATGTATCCCAGAGACCACACCATCTCTGGAACAGGCTCCCCATCCATGGGAAGCAGAGTGCCTCCCTAACCCAATTCAAGTGTAATAGTTAACTTGGACAACTGGAAGGGGAACATGAAATTCATCCCTGGCTTGGCACCTATGTCTCTGATGGACACAGATAACCTGTAAATGGTTCATCTCCCAGGCCCCTGCTTACACTTATCAAGGGTACCAGAACTCGCCAGAGATTTGGGATGCATGGCTAGTCTTAAAAAGGCCCTTGTGGTCATTAGCCTAGTAAACACCTATGAACCTATGGTTCTGCTATCCTTATCAGATGGCAGCAATTTAGTGGAAGGCAACAATATGAAAGGCTCATATGAAGCCACAGACACCACAGAGGGATCAGCAGAGGACCCTTACATAGAAACGTACTGCCCTCAGGAACTTTATAAAGCCTATCAGGTTTTTGGGAGTAGGAGGTTGAAAACAAAAAGCCTGAGAAGCAGTAGAAAAAGCATCCAGCAAGGCAGCAAGAACCAGAGGAACAGCAGAGGGCCTGGGAGACTCCATTTGCAAAAGCTCACAGTACCTCTTCTGAACATCAGACACTTCAGCAGAGTCCCATATGAAACTGTTTCCAGAATGATGGAATTTATCACCAAACAAAATCTCCTCAAAAGGAGAGTCAGGATTGATAGACTCTTCTTCCTCAGAACCACAGTCAAGTGGTGAAGAAATATGGGAGGAATAAGTCAGGGACTCTGTCAGAATCAGCATCCTCCTCCTCCGCAGAATCCTGTTAAGTAGGCCTCTTAAGAGGGGTAGAAAAGGGAAGCAGGAACAGAAACATACTGTGGAGGCTTGACAGCCATAAGGGCGTTAAACAAGCCTTGCGTGAAGTTCTGCCATTCATTCTGAGTACCTTTGTCAGCAGGCGAAATAAGTTTAGTCTGCTGCTTATTTTTTGAGTGGGATGTCAGCCTTGAAAAATTCTGGAGGCTCTGATCCTTGATAGTACTCAGGATCTCTTCCCTAACTAAAATCTGATGAACACCCCTAGGCCTTCCAGTAATAACCAACCTTGGATCCCCCCTGTACATCTGAGGTGAACATCTGCAAAACCTCCATGGACGTATGTGGCATCAGATCCATGCCAGCTTCCAAAGCAGTCATGGCAGAGGAATCTGAGCAAGAAACCGGACACTCCTCCGGGCTTTCACCAGCCTCAAAAGAGACGTCAGGTGGAGGTGATACAGCCAAAGAATTAGACCTAACTTTCTTGGCTTTTTCTTTGTAGATGGCTGGCCCTGAGGCCAGGAAGGTCCTTCCATGCTATCCTTAGCCAACAATTTAAGTTGTTGGTTCTCAAGATAAAAATCCTACGGAAGAAAGCAGACTCCTCAATATCTTGGGGACAAATAACTGACAAATCTCTCAAGATATATGGTTGTGTGAAACACCTAATCAGAACAAACACCGCTCGTGATGATCTTTATGGGGAAATCTGTCTCCTGCACTGCCATTTTTCCTTTCTGGATGACATGAAACCCAATAACCACATTGATATGGAAGAATATCTTTCAACCTCCACCATACCTAAAGCTGAGGGAAGTCCAAAACTTCCCATCCCAGCATCTGAAGATGGAAGTACTAAAACACTTACGGCAGAACTTAATATTGTGTTCCTCTCAAATGCAATAACTGCAACACCACAGACAGTCTTTAACTAGCTTTAATGCACATAAGACACTGTCTAGATTTGTTTCTAGACATCAAACATTGGAATGTTTCATCAGTTTGCATGAGGACTGACACCTGAACTAAGCAAGAGAGAGAAGAGAAATGGAAGGCACATGGATTAGGTATGCTTACACAGTTGGCATGTAACATCGTTAACATGCATCAGTAATAGGCATGTCACCCCTACACATGGCAGATTATGAAAAGGAAGTGTCAAGCTGAAGCTGGTGAAGATGTACTCAATCAGTAACTGTTACAGAGGCACCTCTACCCCCACATACAACTAGATATACCAACTCCAAGGTCACCATTCCTCAGAGAAGTTCCAGCACACATCCACTCTAAGTACAACCTGCCAAAACTGAAAATAAAAGCAAAAACTATAACAACACACAAAAATACTTATACCCACCTGAAGTACATGAACCTACAACATAGTCAGAGGGTAAAAACACCATCCAGGCAATGGCAGAAGTATGAAAAGTATCCAGTACAAAAAACCTGGCCATAGATCAACTAATATCATGCACACATATCTGTCTTATCTGACATTTTATGCATGCCACCTAGGAAATAAAATCCCAAATGTTAAAACTGTATTTTATGCTAAAAACAGATGCACTATTTGCACCCTCCCCAACATATATACTAATTCCAAGATCACAATACCTTGGAGTACGCTACATTACCTTGGGAGAAGTGTTAACCAACTTGGAATGTTGTTTTTAGTATGGTCTGGATGGAATGTGCACCTTCACACTGGTTATTTTTTGAATGCCCGTAGTACAATTCATAGAAAAACTATCCATGGGATATGTATGGTCTTTTTAAGAGGTGCTGAAAAAGTGAACAGCATATGGCATCTATATACATGACTACCAGATGGAAAGTGAGTGGTAGAATTCAGCCCTTGAGACAAGACAGATGTGGAAAGAGCAATCTTAAATGGATAACTGCTACAGGGCTCCTTAAGTGGAGCTGCAGGAACCATCTTGGTAACGCCACAGAATGCTTTAGTCTATGGGACAGTATTGAGATTGGACACGATTTAATGTTTCAATGGAACAACTGCTGAACTGAAATAAGTAAACAGGGACATGGCAACTCGAGACCTTGCTACAATCCTAAGCAAGCTGAAATGTTGAGTTATAAGTTATGAGCATAAATTTATTCTAACAGCATTACACATTCGGGGATAACGGATAATTGTAAAACAGCGTGGGTCACACATTCAAACAGCATGTGGGAAACCTACCTGTAATTGTAACTGCTATATTCAAAGTCAATCAACATCAACTTGTCTGTAGGGCTATTTTCTTTTTCAGTCAGCAATAAGATGTTACCTAGGGCAGAGAGCAGAGGGTTCACTTAACTAAAACATATTAAACTCTAAATTCTGATTAAGGTCACTAATGCTTTCAGAAGGCCTTGCGTGGGAGTGATGAAAATAATCAAGCACAGTACTCTTGACAGTGTTACATGTTTGTTTTTTTTACCACATATGCCATAAAATCTAACACAAAAAAGACACTCAGAAGAAACAAACTGTGTTGAACTGACACTAAAAACCTGGGCAGGGTATAGATCAAAATACTGATAAGCACCATGTTATAAGACTGCATTTATCCCATTAACAGGGCAACAAAGGGTTTCAGAGAAGGGAAAGAAATAACCTCCCCACAAAAAATAACACTGATACGCTAGCAGAATACAATGTAAATCTTTTCACTAAGTCTTTAATAGTCATCAGCAGTATAAACAATACTGTGAATACATTACAGATTTAACTCTCATCTAGATAACCTAAATAAATGGATGTGTTTCAAACATGCTGGATAACATCTCAGCTCCCCTCACGTGAATCTCTGAATGATTCATAAAAAGAAGTTATGTACTCACCATAACATTCCATCTGAGTAGTTGTACTTCATTTGTCTTCAACCTGTGGGAATAAGGATCTGTATTGGATCCGAGCCAGCAAATGTTACTAGCATCAGCTCCGAGCTTCAGACTCCTCCCCTTACCCATAATACATCTCCACTACCTTCCATCCCCAGATCAAGTTTGCTGAACTTATACTTAGAACCCGACCTGATAATATACTTGTGACCTATACTGCAGCCCGTAAGCTGATCATGCGCCAAGGTCTGGGGGAAGGAGGGAGGGACGGTTGAAGACAAATGAAGTACAACTACTCAGATGGAACGTTATGTTGAGTACATGACTTCTTTATCTGAAGTAGTTTACTTCATTTGGTCTTCAACCTGTGGAACAGAGTCCCCAGCTACTAAAACTCCTGGGATGCCCTCATGGAAGGATATTTCGGAGCACCGCGAAACCAAAGGATGCTCGCCTTCTTGAAATCAAATCCAATTTATAATGAGAAATAAATGTACGAGATGAGGACCAAGTAGCTGCAGAGCAAATGTCATCCAAAGACACTCTAGACCAGAAAGTCACAGACATACCCATGGACCTGGTGGAATGAGCTTTAACCTGACCTGGAGGAGACATGCCTCTGTCCTTATAGACCTGTAGGATGCATGACTAAATCCATCTAGCTATAGTGACCTTGGAGATAGGTTTCCCCAAAAAGGGTTTACAGAAGGAAAGAAACAATTGATCAGATTTACTAAAATTTTTTGTCCTGTGTAAATAGAATCGTAACTGTCTATGAACATCCAACATGTGTAGTTTGTATTCCATTTTGTTCGTAAAATTGGGAAAGAACACAGGCAAATTTACAGTTTGATTGATATTGACTGGTGAAGCCACCTTAGGAAGAAAAGATGGATTGGTCCAAAGGGAAACTCTGTCTTTATAAA
This sequence comes from Protopterus annectens, assembly GCF_019279795.1. Classification (NCBI taxonomy): domain Eukaryota; kingdom Metazoa; phylum Chordata; order Ceratodontiformes; family Protopteridae; genus Protopterus; species Protopterus annectens. The sequence goes on from NC_056745.1 coordinate 1,221,483,264, forward strand.
AAATCATGTATGGAAGTTTGATAGACAAGGCCTGTAACTGCAAAACCCTTCTAGCAGAGGTGACACCTACCAGAAAGGCTGTTTTCCACAACAGACATTTTAGATCTGCAATTGCGGCAGGCTCGAAAGGCGGAGCGACTAGAGCTTGGAGAACTATAGTAAGGTCCCACGGGGGAATAGTATCTTTGACCGGAGGGCGTAGCAAAAATGTGCCTTTGATAAAAGCTTTACTCAGTCTGGAAGATGCTACGGATGCAGAATTCTCTCCCACTTGAAAATGGGAAATGGCAGCCAAATGAACTTTGACAGTAGAAGAACTATCTCTCTGACAGGCCCAGAAAGAAAAATGTTTCTACTTGCTGCAATAAACCTTTCTGGTCAAAGACTTATGAGCAGCTACCAAAATAGATCTAACTGAGGAAGATAGTCCGGGAGTCCTAGCAATTACGGGAACTGAAGCAGCCAAGCCATGAGCTTCAGGCTGTCCAGACTCGGATGAGGCAGCCCCAAGGGGTGTGAAATCAAATCCTGAATGGGATCTAAGATCCAAGGTGGAGCCAGAAGGTGAGACCAAAGAAAGGGAAACCATACCTGTCGAGGCCAGAATGGGGCAATGAGGATCACCTTGCTCTCCAGTTGACAAGCTTACTGCAGAAACCTAGGAATGAGAGGTACTGGTGGGTAAGCATATAGAAGACCGGGATGCCAAGCATGAACTACAGAGTCTATGGGGGACTCCCCAGGCAGAGGGTTCAGAGTGAAAAACTTGCTGCACTTCGCATTGGAAGGAGATGCGAAGAGATCGCAGCAAGGTTGACCCCACTTGCTGAAGATCTGTTCTGCTACTGACAGATTCCGATACCACTCGTAAGGCATCGGAATGGTCTGACTTAGCCTGTCCACTAGGATGTTGTACCATCCCAGCATGTGCATTGCGATGAGAAAGCGACCGGTGGATATCGCCCATTCCCACACTCTCATGGCCTCGTGACAAAGGGGGTAATATCTGGTCCCTCCCTGTTTGTTGATACAACAGACTACTGAAATGTTGTCTGACTGAATGGCAATTGTTCCCAGAGGAAGACAGGCATGAAGAGCCTGCAAAGCCAGAAGGACCGCCCTCAACTCTAAGACATTGATATGCAGGCTGATCTCTATGGGGGACCACAGGCCTTGGACTGTCGTGCCCAAACAATGCCCCCACCCGAGTTGGGAGGCATCTGTGGTCACTGTGGTTTGGGCCGGGGCTGGAACAAAGGGTCGTTCCTCCACAATGTCTGGAGAGCTCATCCACCATATGAGGGATGACCGACCCACTTGACTTAGGTGGATAGGATAAGTGAATGGCAGTTCCAACAACGACCACTGAACCGTTAAGAGTCCACTGAAGAATCCGCATGTGTAGCCGAGCACACGGAAGAAGAGTTATGGTCGCGCCATCGAACCTAGAGCCCTCAACACTGATTCTGCCATTGGGAGGTGGGAACGGTAGATCAGGGAGACATGCATCCTGAGGTTTTGAACTCTCTCCGAGGTCAGGAATATTTTGCACTGAAGAGTATCTATCCTGGCCCCAATATAGTCTATCACCTGTACAGGATCTAGGAGAGATTTGGATGTGTTGATTGTGATGCCCAAACTCAGGGCAAGTGTCAAAAAGTAATCTCTGGTTTGAGAAAGTAGACGCCTGGTGGAAGCAGTGAGGAGCCAATCGCCCAGTTATGGATAGACCTGAATCCCCTGAAGCCTCAGGTGAGCCGCTACAACCACCACCACTTTGGTAAACACTCTGAGGGCTGTGGTGAGACAAAAGGGTAGGGCTTGAAACTGATAATGATTGGCTCCTAGCCGGAAGCAGAGGAACCTCCGGGAGCTTCTGTGCATTTTTATGTGATAGTAAGCATCCTGGAGGTCTAACAAGCACATCCAGTCGCTCTCTTGCAGGTACGGCATGATGGACTGTAGCATGACCATCCGGAACTTCTCTTTGGCAACAGACAGGTTCAGGGTAGAGAGGTCCAGAATGGGCCTTAAGTCTCCCGTTTTCTTTGGCCCCAAAAAGAACCTGGAGAAGAAGCCCGATCCAGACTGATCTGGGGGGACGGTTTCGATGGCTCATTTTACTAGCAGCTTGGAAATTTCCTTTGCTGCTGCCTCCCTTTGCATGGGTGGAACGTCCGGGAGGTGTCTGGGAGATATGAGGTAACCCACAAAGTGGATAGAATATCCTGTGGATATGATTTGAAGCACCCAGCTGTCTGTTGTTATGGACTCCCATGCCGCTGGGTGCAAGGACAATCGTCCCCCGACTGCCTCCAGAGTAGAGCAGCTGGGCAAACCCCTCAGGGTTGCTGCCAAGGTCTGTCCGAGAACGGTTCTTGAGACCCGAAGTTCCGCGGACCCCCTCTGCCTCTGGGCTGGCATCCATTCTGTCCCCCTCCTCCTCTAGTGAAAGAAGAGCCCTGAGTATACCGGGAATACTGAGACTTCTGGAACCACATCTTCTTTTACCCTCTCTGGTTCTGGGAAAAAGACCTTTGAGGGTTAGAGAAGCGGATTCCAATGGCAGACAGTGTCTTCCCGTCCTTCTCACTCTGGACTAGTCTCTCCTTGAGTCTTACCGGAAAGTGTAGAGCCATCATAAGGGGCATTGGCAAAAGATGCTTTAAAGGGTTCAGAAAATTGACACAACCTGAGCCAGGCATTATGCCTCATGGACATGCCAGACCCAGCCGCCCTAGCAGCTCCTTCCATAGCATGGAAGAGGAGTCGCATGGACATATTTGATACCGCTTTTAGAGTGGCCATTTTCATGGAGAATGAAGCCTTGTCCTCCTGCGACATGTACTTGGGTAGAGACTCCTCCAACTCCTTTACTAGGTCGCACTGGAGTCTAGTGACATGGGCCAAGTAATTCAGCGCCCTGATCGAAAAGGTAGTTGAAGCATACACCCGCTTCCCTAGGCGGTCCATCATCCATGACTTCCGGTCAGGAGGGTGGACCGAGAAACTCTCCTGAGCAAGTTCCTTCTTAGTGGCTGCTGCTACCACCATGGCATCCACCGGGGAGCCCTTATTCCAGGATGGCCTGTCAATGGGGGGGGGGCTTAAAATTTTATTGGGTCACTTGGGGACAGGCTGCACAGTGTCCGGTTCCTTCCACGCCCGCGAGGTGATCAAATCCACTAAGGGATCCGCGGGAGGGGACACCCAGGAAGTAGACGGGCCCATGCTGAAAGCCTCCTGGAACGCAGACTCATCAGAAGAGGGCAGACCAACCTCCTCGCTGGTGCAGGATCTCTATGATGTCTCCACAGGAGACATCCTCGGGGGGTGATCTTGGGGAACCATCTCCATCATCTAAATCTGTGTCCTCGATGAGGGACTCGGGGGAGTCCAAGTGCTTCCTCTTGCACGTACGCTTGCATGGCACATCTCCAGTGGGGCTCTCAGGGGAGTGCTCACAAGCCATCTATTCCTCAGGGGGAACCGTCTGGGGCTCTTCGAGCATGGGCTGTCCCTCTGGTAAGACAATGGGGACTGTAGATAGAGCCGGGGAGGTCTGTGAGGAGTCCGAGGGGGAGGTCAGGGGGTCTCGATCCGATGGAGAGGACCCTTTCTACCACATCGAATGCCGAAGGAGAGTGGACCCCCTGGGAAGCTAATAAGGAGGCCTGTCTCCCCAGGTCTGACGCGAGAATCAGAGCCGGTCCTGTAGTGGACAGAGCTCTGAGGGAGCGAACTTGGCCCGACAACGTCGGAGCCGATGGAAAAGGTTCCACTCCCTCGGATCAGACACTCAAGCTCCGGCTCCGAGAGTGGCTCGGATCCAAATTGGTTGGATCCGAGACGCTCCAGGCAGCTGTCTGCATCGAGGAAACAAGTACCGTCGGCGCCGACCCCCTGACCAAGACCAACCTCGGATCAGAGTACTCTGAAGCCAAAGGTCGGGTCGGGGAAGGAGAAATGGGTTGAAAGATAGGAAGCGAGCTCCCCCCCTCCAGAGGGAGGGGGGCTGGCAAGACCCCCATCTGTATCTGTGTACGGATAAAGCGCCTCATCATCTTATCCAGATCCATATCCGATAAGGAGCGGGCTGACCATGACGAGGCCAAGGACTCCGACCTGGCAGGTCGGGGAACTGAGGCCCGGGAGAATGGGCGTGCCTCCTCCGGCTCCGGGGAGAACCAAGGAGACCGGAGCCGAGGGGAGTCATGGATCCGTGCTGACTTGCTTGGAGAAGCGAGGTCCAGGGACCTCTTCCTCTTTTTCCTTTGTCTTCGACTCTCTCTCCCTTTCTCTACCTCTCCTCTGCTCCGCTACCACAGGCTTAGATGCAGGAGTTTGAGTCCCAGCCTAGGAGGGAGGAGAGGCCAGAGGAAGTGAAGAGGGAGAGGCAGTCACAAGCAGCCGGTGTGACTGAAGCCGAAGACGAGGAAGGAGGATCAGTAGAAGGAAGAAGACCTTTGAGGGCCAACTTGGCCTTCCTATCCTTTAAAGCTCGGGGGTTGAACCCTGCACAAATGGAGCAATCCACACTAAGGTGGGTCACACCTAAGCACAACACACACACAAAGTGTGGCCATCTGCTGGGGAGAGTTTATGGCCATACTCTGTGCAGCGCTTAAAGACAAGCTTTTCAACCATCCTGAGAGAAAGAAGGCCTTAAAAAAGACAGGCAAAAAACTTTCTTAACTCCAACACACACACACCCACTCAACACGCTAGTCTACAGACAACACTGAGGAGGGGAGGGGCACCACAGAACAAACTACTCTATTTACCTAATCAGACTAGCACTTGACGCCAAAGCGATGGGAGGGGAGAAGGGGTAGCTAAACTAACCTAGATCGACGAAAAAGAATGAAAGTTTTAAACTTACAGTAGTGAAATAACTGCTAGCTGGAGCTCTGAAGACACAATGTATAAGCAAATCACTGCAAACGAGATCAGGGGATGGAAGGCAGTGGAGGTGTATTATGGGTAAGGGGAGGAGTCTGGAGCTCGGAGCAGATGCTAGTAATATTTGCCGGCTCGGATCCGATACGGATCCATATTCACACAGGTTGAAGACTAAATGAAGTAAACTACTTCAGATCGTGATATCTTACCCTCCCCCCAGAGGTACATTTCATTACTACAAGTGAGCATAGGCATATAATTACATAGTGGATGTTCATAGGTGAGCACTCGGCTAACTTCCCTTGTGGACCATTTTAAGCCTTGGCAATTACCCCATGTGAGAATCAAATCCTGCATCTTGTGTCTGTAAGGTAAACACCTTAATCACTATGCCAACCTCCCCAATCTTAAGTCTATACCACAAAGAGTGGTTACAATCTGTAGTCTCTGCACAGAAGTTGCAACTGTACTAATACTTTATCATTTAATATGTTGCTTTATTAACTTTATTTTCTGTACAGCATTTCCTAGGGACCCACTCACACGGCCTTTTTTTAACTCTGTTTACAGTATCTTTTGTTAGGCTATGCTATGCTTTCTCATTTTACACTTTTAGTGCAGCCATTTTGCATATACATTACAATAAGGTCCAAGATTCTTCCTGTGTTTAGTGTAATCCACAAACATATTTGATAAGCAATGGCACAGATCTTTATTTGTACATTTACACATGTTGCTTTACTACTCCATGTACAAGGCTTTTCTTAAGTTTGTACTTTTATGCACTGTATTTGAATTCACTATGAACAAGCTTGTCCTCAGTCTAGATAAAGCAATCTCATTTGTCAGCTTTAATGAATACGGTGCAACTTACAGCCTTTTATGCAATGTCACATAAGTTACTACTTGTATCTTATGTCAAATAAGACTGTGAATACTTAATTGTGCATGTTAAAAAACACTGCCTTATGTGTGAAAATACTGTACTGCCTATAAGATGATCTTTTTTAATCACCTTTAATGAATTATCACTTGGAAAATAGGCAAACAAATTAATATAAAAGTAATCAAACATTTTAACAAATTCATATTTACAAACATTACACATCACATATATTGTTCTACAGCCTATAATCTATGCAACATTACATAAATTACTCAATTACTGCTTCTCTTAAACCTCATTCCTCCTCCAAAACATTCTTCTACATGTAGTATTCCTACAATTTCCATTTTTCTATACAGTTTACTCCTACCCTTTCTAAAGATTTCACTTCATGTTCTTTTATCTCTTGCTACAACATTTATCACTTCAACTATTGTAGGTTTAGATTTTGATTTCCATTCTGCAAGTAATTGCTTTTTTGGCAGCCACAAGAATTAAACTTAACAAGGCCTTACTATATCTAGGCAACTCAGATCCTGTATCCCAGCTCATAAAAACAATTTCCTTAGTTACACTCATTTGCTCACCCAGTATTCCTGACAGAGTATTCTGTAGAGAATTTTTAAAGTCTACCAACTCATTACACTCCCAAAAATGAAAGTTATGTACTTACCATAATGTCAGATCCATGTTCTCTGATTTTTGTCTGGTTCAAACATGTGGGTTGTCAAATCCGAAGGGATCTGACCTCAGTGCCACTCTTGACGTTTATCGGTTCCAGAGCTCTGACTCATCCTCTAATCATAATTCCCTAGGATGCACCTCAGATACCCAGACTGAGTTTGCTTCTATAGCAGTGGGAAATTTTGTGTGTGTGTGTGTGTGTGTGTGTGTGTGTGTGTGTGTGTGTGTGTGTGTGTGTGTGTGTATATATATATATATATATATATATATATATATATATATATATATATATATACACACACTCATATATACATATATATATGTGCGTGTACATATGTGTATGTACATGTGAATTTACCTAGGGAAATGAAAAACTTTGGTAGTGGAAATCAAATTTGGTAATCTTTAATGGCTGATGAAAGACATTTCAGTCTAGTAAGACTGTGCACAGACAGAGTAACCTCCACTCTTATTATCTAGAAGCCATAGGTGACAAATTGTAAGGGGGTAGGAGGGAGGGAGTTTGAAGTGGATGACAATCAGACAACATGGATCTAACATTATGGTAAGTGCATAACTTTTGTATCCAGTTTTGTCTATTTTTGTCCATTCAAACATGTGGGACAGAATCCCAAGCTGTCAAACTGGGTAGTAATAGGGAAGGACATTCCTGAATATGGTTGAGCCGAAAGACAAACATGATCAATCCGACAGCCGTCTGGATAGGGTCACTTCAGAAACTGCGTTTCCTAATTTTGGCCTAGAAAAGGAAATGAATAACTGGTTATTCTTTCTGAAGTCCTGTAAGTACAGATTCTGAGTTGTCTGTGTGAATATCTAAAAAAGTGTAGGAGGTATTCTCCCTTTTTAGAGTATCTTGGAAAGAAAACAGGAATATGTATAGATTGATTTACATTACTATTGGATGCCACCTTAGTTATAAAGAATACATTAGTTCTAAGGGAAACCCTGCCCTTGCAAAAAAAAAACGATATTGCGGCTATGATGAGAGGGGCTTGTAGTTCTGAGATTTGTCTGGCTGATGTTACTGTGGTTAGAAAAAAAAATTTCTGTCTAAGAAATGTTAAATCTACTGTATTAACAGGCTCAAGGGAGGTTGAGTCAGAGCTTGTAATAGAATGGTGGTACCTCACAGAGGTGCCGTCTCTCTTACGGGAGGTCTCAGCAGAAATGTACCCTTAACAAAAGCTTTTGAGATGTCAAGGGATGCAACTGATGTATCATTAACTCCAAAATGAAAATTGAAAATAGCCACCAAATGAATCCTGACAGTTGCAAAACTACGGCTTTTGTCAAAAAGATAAGACAGAAATTCATGTATGGAAGTAACTGATGTTAAGAAGGGGTCTAGAACCTTGGAATAGACCGAAACTGAAAATCTCTTCCATTTACTGTGGTAAACTTTCCTAGTAGATGGTTTCCGTGAATCAGAAAGAACACTGACTGCCACACAGGAGCAAGTCTGTCATCTCTGGCTACTATTTAAATTGGAGGAACCATGAGGTTGACTTCATGGATTTCTGATTCAGCGGAGGCCATCCAGATGGGTGGGACAGTAGATCTGAATACTGATCCAACATCCATGGAGGATACATTGGAAGAGGCCATAGGTTGGGGCCAAAAGGGTGCAATGAGGATCAGTCTGGCCCTGTGCTGTCTTGCTTTCTGTAAGAATTTGCCCATTAATGGTAAGGGAGAAAAGGAGTCCCAGAAGCCAACTGTGGACCACAGCATCCCTTGGTGACTCTCCCTGTGGGGAAATCAAGGCAAAGTACCTGCTACATTTATTGTTTAGATAGGCGGCAAAGAGCTCGCAGCAAGGTTGGCCCCCAGTGACTGAAAATTGCTTTTGTCACTGTTGGACTGAGGGATCACTCGTAAAGCATTGGTACTGTCCTGCTCAATTTATCCGCAAGTAAACTGGAAGACCATGGGATGTGCACTGATATCAGAAAGCGTTGTGAAGACATTGCTCACTGACAGACCCTAATGGCTTCTCGACAAAGAAGATAAGAATGGGTTCTTACTTGTCTGCTGATGTACCATACAACAGTCATGTTTTCTGTCTGTATGGATATCACAACCCTTGAGGAGTAGGTCCTGAAATGCCTGCAATGTTAGGAGAACCGCTCTCAGCTCCAAGATGTTAATGTGAAGATTGGTCTGTGTTGTCGACTATGTATCTTGGACCATCGTTCCTTCGAAATGCCCCCCACCCACGGATGGAGGGATGCATCTGTGGTCATTGTTGCTGTTGGCAGATCCATCTGGAAAGGATGGCCTTTGGTCACAGACAACGATGTTATCCACCAACAAAGGTTTTTTTGCAGATTTGAGTAATGTGAATTTTTGCATGTAAAGGTTAAGTGGAAGGAGACTACTGTATGGCTAAAGGCCACTGCAACATTCTCTTGTTAAAAGGAACCATTAGGATCATAGAATTTATCTTGCTGGTGGTGTGGGCTGAAGGAGAACTTGATGGGCTGTTAGACAAAGTGACTGAAACCTGGTCTGGGGAAGTATGACCATCTAAAGTCTGGAATCGAGACAGCATCTGATGAACTGTATAATCTGAGATGGAGTCAACTGACATTTTGGTAGGCTGATTGACATTCCTAAGTTCAGAAGGAACTGGAGTGCATGGTCCCAGCACCTGATCAGGAGATGCTCAGTGGGGCAGTGAGAAGCCAATAACTAGATATGGAAGGCCTGGAGCCCCGGTAGGTGCAGGTGAGCCCCTACTGCTGCAATAATCTTGGTGAACCTCCTGGGGTCTGTAGTAAGGCGAAATGACAGCATTCTGAATTGAAAATGATTGGCTCCCACCCAGAAGTGGAGAAATTTCTTGGAGTGATTCACTATTTTTAAGTGATAGTAGGTATCCTGAATATCTATACAGCACAGCCAACTGTCCTGTCTGAGAAGAAGCAAAACAGACTGAACTGTGACCATCTGGAATTTTGTCTCTTTTTGCAAATTGATTAAAGAGACTGACATCCAAAATGGCTCTTAGGTCCCCAGTTTTCTTTGGCACTAAAAAGAACCTGGAACAGTCTCAGGACTCTACCTGGAGATGGGGGTCCAGTTGGATTACTTTTTTTCTAGCAGATTTGAAATGTCTGTGGCTGCTAAGCTCCACTGATTGGGTGGAACATCAGGGACTTCCTTCTTTTTCTGGGGTGAAAGGTAAAATGGAACTGGATACCATTTGGATATTATCTTTAGCACTCATGACTCTGTTGCTATCTTTCACCAGGCATGAGGGTGTAGGGAGAGAATCCCTGGCCACCTCCACAGTACAGCAGTCAGGCAACTGTTCAAGAGCTCTGAAAGACTTTCTTGAAGAAAGCCTTGATTTTACAGTCTTCCTCTGCCTCTTGGGTGTCGTCCATTAAAATTACCTCCCCCTCTGCCACTGGAAGGCTTGTTAGTTTGGGAGGCAGGTAAAGAACTCTGTGATTTGGGTCTTGGGTATCGTCCGTTAAAATTACCTCCCCCTCTGCCACTGGAAGGTTCGTCATTTTGGGAGGCAGGTAAAGAACTCTGATTTGGGTCTTGGGTGTCGTCTGTTAAAATTATCTGCCCCTCTGCCACAGGAAGGTCCATCACTTTGGGTGGCAGGTAAATAACTCTTGTGATTTGGGGAACCACATCTTCTTCCCCAATCTCTGGGTCCTACAGAATGTCCTTAGAGACAGAGTCTTGCCATCCTGTTGACTCCCGGTAAGTGTTCCTTGACTTTTGGTCTAAGTGAGGTGGAACCTTCATAGGGGGCATTGATGATGGATGACTTCAAGTCTTCCGTTGAAGTCATATAGTTGCAGCCAAGCATGTCGGCGCTTGGTAGTACCTATGCCTGCTGTTCTGGCCGTGCCATCAGCTGCTTTCGATAGCAGACGCATGGCCACATTAAAAAATGACTGTAAGGTAGAAAGATGGGAGTCCACTGTCTTCTGAATACTCGCTGGCAATATGCCTGTCAGGGACTTGGAAATCTCCTTTGCATGTCTCTACATTCAATTAAAAATTCAACCAGTGCAGGTCTTTCATTTAGGATTTCCCTATCCCTTTCTATTTGTCTGTACTCTGACACTGAATCCCTGCTATGGTAGGCAATCACTAACTTGCAATCCAAATGTCTTCTTGGCCTCTTCCCATTCTGTTAACCTTTCCTTATCTAATAAGTTGTTCCCAATACCTTGGGCTGCTTTGCCAGTTTCCTCCAATAAATTCCAGACCCACCTTGTCTAATCTCTGTACCCCAAATTGCAGTTAGCCCTATCTACTGTCTCCATTAGCATATAAACTTACTTCTTAGCATATATTCAGCTACTTTATAAATGTAGTATTCTGTACGAGTACTTATTTTCCTTAAGGATTTGCATCCAAAATCCCATTCTTTCCATATTTCTTGAATTATCCCCCCACCCCACTTCATCATCATCCCTTTCCACTTCTGAATTGTAGCTTTCAGGTTTTCTTATGTATAACAGTGTTATCTGTGCAGCTGTAAAACATCCCTTCAAATCTAGTAATCCTAAATGACCTTGTTCTATTGGAAGGATTAGTTTATCCTACTTGCCTCCTGCCCTTTTCTCTTCCCATATAAAATTCTGCAACTCTTTATTAAATTAATGCCCACAAATTCTCCTCTGGGAGGTAGAAATACGCCTGACTTGTGCAGAAAATTAAAAGGACTAAAACATTTTTACTGCTTGTTTACTGCTATCCATATCCACAAGCAAGAGCTTCCAGTTTCTCAGTTTTTGTATTACCTTTTATTTAGTCTCTTCCCACATATTCATATTTGCCATAACTGACTCTTTTTTAATTCATATTCATAAATAATTAATTTCATCAAGTCCTCATAAATAAGGGTACTGCTGGACCAATTCATGTGTGGATACATAGTTGACAGCTCTACCTTTTGTTTTATCTTCATTCATTTTATATCCCCCCCAAAAAAACGCAACTGTCTCAGAATATTCCAAAAAACTGAGATGCCCTTTTCTGGTTCCAGGTACAAAATAATGTCATCTGCAAATAAAGCCAACTTTTCTTGGACACCATACCAGTTATACCCTTGAATTTCTGAGCCCTTTATTTTCTTTACCAGTGGTTCTAAATATAAAGCAAATAAAAAAGGGGAAAGAGAACACCCCTGCCTAGTACGTTTGTTTAGACACAACTTAACAGAGAGGAACCCTTCCACTTTAATTTTTGCCTCGGATCCTTCGACATCCTTCTAATTAACCTTAGTACTCAGAAAATGCAAATGCTCCCATTGCCCTGCTCATAAAATCACAGCTTTCGCTACCAAATGTGTTCTCTGTATTAAGACCCATCAAAAACAGCAGTATTTTCTTACATTCTGCTTCTCTATGGATCATCACTGTTCTATTAATGTTGTCAAATGTTTGCTTTCCCTCCACAAAACCACAGCTGTCTATATTTATCAGTTTTGGCTAAACCTTTGTCATTCTTATAGCCATTATAGACATACACACCTTATAATCATGGTGTAGAACTGAAATTGGCCTATATGAAGCTGGATCAGGTATTGCAGCCACCACAGCTTTAAAAGAATGTTGGTGCCTCCCCTTCTTTTAAAATACTATTAAACAAACCCCCGGATTTACTAATCTTCCGTGTAGGACTAGCTTAGTACTGCATGGAAGCAACCATTTAGGAGCAGGACGGCAGCGCGCCATGCATATTAATAAGGCATGCTGCCTGAGCTCCTAGGCTTACACGGAGATTGAAGAGTGCAGAGGGTATGTCTGAGATCAGAGTTCTCAGAATAAACATGCCCCTGCAATGTAGAACAGCAGAGAGGGGTATGCAATGAGCGAGACCGCTCAAAGGTGACCACATATCCCCACCAACAGTCCCCCTTGTGTATAACAGCAACAGAATGTATAAATAAATTGAAGAAACCCCCTTTTTTTTAAAACCTCTGATTACAGCTAACCGTAGGTGCGCAGGTGTGCCCATTGCTTAGCTACAGTTAAAGCAGCTTAAAAGGCTGAAGAGGATAACAAGGAAGATATATGCACATGAAGAAGCATAGCAATAGTGTAGTGGGTAGAGCATTCGCCTTACGAGCAGGCATTCCCGGTTCGAGTCCACTGCAGCACATTCCATTTTACATGGCAAAGCACATTATGACCAATATTTTTGTTGCATAACCCACTAAATAACATATATTGATGAACTGGAGTACTGCAGTAAATGCACATGTGAGGTGTCAGTGTCATAATTAATAAGGCAGTAGTAAGCAGGTTTAAGCACAAATAAGCAGCAGTAAGCATATTTAAGCACTAGTAAGCAGTACGCAATGTCTACACTGGCTAAGCAATTCTGAAGCTTACTCTCTGTAAGCAAATGTAACGGCAGGTTAGCAGTGCTTACCGTCGCACAAACCCACTTACAACTACTCAAAAGTGCCTTGTATTCAACGGCCCTTGTTCTGCCCATCAACAAAATAAACAGCCATACAGGTCTCGAACCCAGGACCCTATACATCATTGTCCCAGTAGTTATCCACCAAGCCATCACAGAATTACAGAAGAATGAGGTAGTAGCAAACAAGTCCTTACCACAGTAAAACCAAACTGAACCTGTGAAAGGCATCAGTATACAGTCATATGTGCCATAACCCACTACAAAACATAAATATATGAACTAGAGTACAGCAGTAAGCCCAGAAGTGAGGTGCAATTGTAAGAGTGTTGAAGTCCCCAATAAAACACAAGGACCCCACAGAGTGTACGTACACATCAATCAGGGATACCAGGCATACATATAAGATGTAATGAATAATAACACAATGCCAAAAAGGCATTATAAAGAAAGTCTAATGTAAGCAAAGCTAAGCATTGCACAGGCCAGCTTAGGAGGTGTGAGCAATGTGTAGACCAGCTAACTCATTGTGCCCAGTGGTATATCCCTTTAAACAATGCCAACCTTAGGTAAGCAGGTTTGTCCATAGCTTAGCCTTTTCAAAATTGGCCAATCACGGAAAAGTGCGGGAAATCGGCCCTACTTATACCCAAGAGGCGAGAATACATCTCATAACTGGTTGTAGCTTCCCCTTGCAGGCACTATGGCAGTAAGGGGAGAAGGAGTGCGCTTCTGGGCGCAGCGCTAGTGCATCCAGGAGTCCAAGGTCATGGCAGGACTCCTAGTTAAAGACCATGCTCAGAGACTGCTGCAGGGCCAGTACCAGGGCTCCCAATATAAGGCGAAGGCCTGGGACCGTCTCGCCCGCGACCTCAACAGTGCCACTGGTATACCCGAAACTGGTGAGCAGGTCAGGCACCACTATGCCGACATGAAGTGGGATCTCTTGGAGGAGTGGCTCCAAGAGGCTAGCGAGTCAGGGGATGTTCCAGATGTGTGTAAGTATCACCCCTGTTATGTGTGTAATAATTCTCAGCTCAGGTATATCATGGATAGGTATGGCTAAATATTCCTCATGTCCCCCACAGCTGCAACGGAGCAGACCGCGAACCAGAAGGCTCACATCAGCCACCTGGCGAGGTTGCGAGGCAGGTCAGTAATACTCATGCATTTACTGTCATAGGAAATAAAAATATAAGTAGTAGTAAATTAATTGCTAGTATAAAACCTCTATTGTTCAAGGCAAGTACTGCATACACTAGAGAATATGGCAGGAAGAGTTTCATATTGTTTGTATGTCAATAAAAGTGCAATATCCTGACAAAACAGGTCTAACTGCTGGACTGCATGTGTATATTCTTGCATCATATGGTAATGGAGATTTGCAATCATGTAATAGTACTGTTGTATTAAGCACTGTTACCCACACCATGCACCATAAATTGAATGTGTAGGAATGCCTGTATACAATAGGTGTAATCCCCAGAGGTCATTTAGTACAACTGAGAGACATATATACAGTAAACAGGGAAAATGCAGACAACAAAAACCAAATTGCACATGCAAATGAGATGTGAACTGTTATTTTAGCACCCACAGTCATGGTTTGAATCCTGCCAGTGGTAGTAGTCTGCATACAGAATCATACCCCACAACTGTACAGATGTGTCTAGCATGTCTATTAAAGTGGCCCGTATCTATTGCCTATCAATCTGTCTCCCTGTGAAATCAGTGGGATAACCCCAGATGTATAGGCAGCAAACAGGAAATACAACTGATTGACACACATCTATGACAACAAACCTGGCACACTAGCAACTCTCATATGACTAAGAAGCCACGTATGTCCCATTTACACTCCAACCTGTTAAGCTGTGGTTAGAGTGTGTACAGTAACAGAGTGAGATGTATGTGCATAATAGTAATGTGGAACCTGGTAATGTGTGTGGGAACATTCAGGTAGTGCTAATAAACATTCCTCCCACAGATCTGTCAGATACCAACACTGTGCCCAGAAATACAAGAATGATATGCAGTTGCTCTGAATAACGAGGTATTACACATCACTGTCGCCCACACTGTCCTACAACATATAACTGTCTAGGAAATCTGTATAAGAGTGCTGTTATACAAGGTCAGAATGCATAAGCACATGGGATTAATAAGACAGAAAGCAGAATGGAGATATGCAGCAATATCAATATAGCAGACACAACTGTGATGGACAGTGTTTAAGTTGTAGCACACACAGCCATGATCTGAATCCTGGGAATGGAATTAAACTGCATACAGATTCATACCCCACAACTGTACACGAGGCCAGAATGACCAGTATATGTGCCCATATCTGCTGCCTGTCCCCCTGGTAAGTCTGTGGGATGATCCCAGATGTGCAGCCAGCAAACAGGGAATACAAGTGATTGTCAACTATCATGAGAACTCACCTGTCACTGTAGCAACCCCTGAAACTGTTAGGAGAACACACCTGTCACTGTAGCACCCCCTGAAACTGTTAGGAGAGTAATATTTCAAGTATGTCCTATCTACACTCCCATGTTGTCAAGCTGTGACCAGAGTGTGTACAGTAACAGAGTGAGATGTATGTGCATAATACTAATGTGCAATCTGGAACTTTGTGTGGCAACAGTCAGGTAGTGCTAACAAACATTGCTCCTACAAGTACGTTGGAAACGAACACTGTGCTGAGAAATACAGACCAATATAACCTGTACTGGTACTGTTCACACTGGTATTGTAGGGGATTGTGAGTGTTGCAGTTTCTCTGAATAATAAAGTATCACTGGTCACTGTCACCCACACTGTGCTACATAATATAACTGTGTAGGAAAGCATGTATATGTGTGTGTCAGGTCACTAAAGGTGTAAGAGGGCAATATTCTAGATATGTCCCGGAACACTAGCATGTGGTCAACACATGGCCAGAGTCTGTGCAGAAAGAGTTGGATAGCTATGTGCAAAACAACAACCCAGAATCTGGGAGTATCTGTAGAAACAGTCTTTCACCCCCCCCCCCCCACCATATCTCCAACAATAATCAACATACCCACCCCAACTAGTATGTAATGACTCAGATAATGTCCATTTGTTTGATAAATATTTTCATGGTTCCCATGCATGTGCTATATGGAATAATTCCAACACTGGTGGCATGGTGCCACCAATGTACCTGCATGCTGTTTTTGTCACCACTGTGGTCCTATATATACATGTGTTCTGTCTGCTATACAACTGTTCCGTAGCTGGTGTCTGGGTTAATGGGAATATCTATGCATGCTGTTATACCTAAACCTGGAATGTGTTGACTATTACTAACCCATATATGATGATGAAATATAAACACTATAGCATGCTTGGAAAGGCCGGTCCCAGCGGACCCACTTGTCCCACCTCAGCCGGCCATAGCACCGGGCACCAGCATGTCTGGAGCCCAACCCCGGACCTCCCTGTCCGTTGGTCCTGCACCACCATCGGGTGGAACCATCTCAGGGGATGGGGCTCACCCCCCTGAGAGTGGGTGCAGACAGGCACCTGTCAAACGTCGCCAGGTCAGGGTCATGGTGTGTAGAGCAATCAACGAGCAGTTCAGTGATCTTCTACACTAGCTTGAGGGCCGCATGTCGCGATTAGAGAGTCAGCCTGGCTCTGCGGCTCAGCCCCCAGCACAGTCACCTTCGGGGCTGTGAAGGTGCAATGATGACTGCCCATGAATGGGAACCTCAGTCCCACTGTTACCACTAGGGGGCTTGTGGGCTTCCAATATCCCAACACCCTTCCCCATCAAGATGTTTACCCCCCACATGTGTCATATACCACCCCTGTATGTGTTTTGTGTGTCTTGTCTGTTAACCTATCCAACCTACCTCCCCAAATATACCTACTACCCCTCCCCAACATCCTACTCTCACCTGAAAAAAAGAAAAAAAAGGGCAATCTGTTCCCACAAAAAAATCTCGCCCCATAAATTGCTCTCCATTTCGCACACGTGTCCACTGGACACATGTAATCCGGTCTAATTGGCATCACAACTTATTATTGTTGTCCTCACCCCTCTCCCAGGGGTTTGAGTGGCCAAATCTACCTCCAAATTCAGTGTATATGCACAGCTGTTGCTGTAGAAGAAATGGGCAGCTCTGGACCTTCCCTACATACTTCCTGCACATCCCTAGCAATTTTCCCTGCTGTCTTTCTCTCTTTGTGCCCCTTTTTCACCACTTTCCTATCAACACTTTTTTTCTTTTCTTTTAAAGAAATTAGCGCAGGGGTAAGCGGGAGTAAGCACTTTTAAGCAGCAGTAAGCAGGTCTAAGCCTGTTTGTGCGGGGGTAAGCAATGTGTACACTGGTTAAGCAATTTAGAAGCTGAGTATCAGAAACTGTAACCGGACGTTAGCAGTGCTTAACTCTGCACAAACCTGCTTACAACTGCTTTAAAGTGTCTTAATCACTCTGTTTCCAATGGCCTTTCTTCTGCCAGGCAACAAAATAAACAGCCTCTGCAAGGGTCAAACCCAGGACCCTGCACACCACAGACAAAGTGATTTGCCACTAAGCCATGACAGATATACATAACCCTGATGATTTCAAAAACATATCATCCAGCCCAGTCATTAAACAGTCATCGTTCTAGGTCCCGTCCTATCTGATGTTACATGCTGCTCCACTGTATGTTACCGTATTGGCTTACATGGGCACATGATGTTAACAGTACTACATCCCACCTGTATGATGTCAGGCTGGTACTGGTAACATATCATGCAGAACAGACTGGTTCCCATAGGAAATGTAAAATGTGGAAGCTATCAACATCCCCAGGATACATATGCACAGACACATATATGCAGATACAGATGTGTATATATATATATATATATATATATATATATATATATATATATATATATATACACATGTGACTACACATACACATACAAAGGTATGTACAGTAAGATACTTATGTAGTAGGTGCACACAATATGGAACAGCCACTATGCCTACAGTTAACACCCCAACAACTGGACAGTGGATGAGCCACTCATACAAATGACATTCGTTGCCTGCAACATATACCCATAGAGAGGTCATAGGATAAAACACCACACACAGGTTTGCAGAAATGGAATACCTTTATTTGTGTATGATTATAGATTTATATGCCATGTCATATAGTTATTCAGACACTGACATCCATATAAATAGAGTAATACAACTGTGAAACAGTTATACTAATACTGTAGTCTGGAAAGGTCCACAACTGTTGCTGTCCAGGCTAAGCCCTTCAAATCGTACAAAAGTAAAGACATACTGCACCACAGGATACCACACAATCAACAGTAAGTGATGCAGGTGTATAGTCCAGCAGCCTCTATCTACACTCTGTACACAATCACTAGGTGGTAAAGACTTCAGCTGACCAAATGGGATGCAACTGTTACATAAGAAGGCATAACTGACACCATCACAAGCACACTGGCAAACAGAACAGTCTGTATGGTAGGAGGCAGTAGGCCTGCAGTAACCCACTTTATGTAAGTAATGTCAAGACAGGTGAAATGTATGTTAGTGCACATCCAGATACCTTAAGGCAGCTCACCCCTGATGCCCCCACATTTTGTAGCAGCCTAGGTTATGTATGGTGCATCCCCCCCAGACTCAATAAAACAGGGCCATATACCACTGTTACATACACTGGCCTCTGCAGTGCATATGGGCACACATGTATTGTGTAGGTGAAGCCCACACATATATGGCCCCAGCCCCACCGTATGTGTGGGGGATACAACAGCAGTGGACTGCTGGCAGGAATGGCAGCATGGTATACGTACATGTGCATATGTATCACTATCTGTATATGTGTAGACATATAATGCTCGGTATATGTATATATCTGGGTGTGTATATGCATATCTATATGCACATCTATGTACATATACACACCCATCTATATATGTCTATATGTACATGTGTAATTATCTATACAGACATCGGCATAATCATATGTACATATATATTCACCATATGTCCTGAACATGGGGTGTAGCCCTACCTCAGCCCCTATAGTCCCAACATCATAGTGCAAGTGGATGTCAAGTATGTATAGCAGATATATTAGTAGACTACTGCTACTATAGTAGGGATCGTCTTCAAAGACATGGTGTGTGTGGGAGGTCACATCTGCTTTTCACATGTGCACCACTGGCTATTTGGCTATGGACAGACAATCATAGTACAGTACGGCTGCAAGCACGTAATGCTCCTGTGGACTACAGCAGATATATTGGCCAACAGATGTGGACATTCGGACTCACTCTGTACAGTCCAGAGGTATACACAGAACCCCTTAGTGCAGAACAAGTGGACCAAGCCTGACAATATGGATGTTAGCCATGTAGATGGGTATACCACATAACAACTAGTATACATTCACCCCCATAGGGTATGCATTCCCACGCCCGTGTCTGTCCTGACACACAATAACTGCTGGTACAGAGGTGCCATGGCCACATACTACCCACTAAATACTGACATACATCTGTACAGCATCCCACCGCTCTGACATACATGACTGTTAAGGAAGGCCCGGCAGCAGTACATCTGGCAAGTATCTGGACATGACATCTCACTGGTTAAGTACACTACGCTGCTAGGCATGTAACAAAGCACTGTGCAGGCTACAGGTAGACTGGTTCAACACTGGCCTACATCTCCTATGGGGGAATGCACATGTACCTGCATATATATATATATAGCAGGCTCTACAGGCATGTCACAGCACAGGGTAATATACACCTGTGTGAAAGTGCATAACCACAACCAATGTGAACACAGCCACAGCCACATATGGTAAGTTAGCATACTATTACAGTATATGGACCATCTGTTCAACACCATCCTGATATGTGCCACTCACACACTAACCCTACATATACTGGGCCGCTACACAGTGTGGTCTGATGCCTGTCTGTGGTATGGGACATGTGTGTGCATGGCCCTACAAACATGTAAGCCAATACGGTAACATACAGTGGAGCAGCATGTAACATCAGATAGGACGGGACCTAGAACGATGACATCTACCACAGTCTGTACACAGGCCACGGTACCTATTAACAATACACACAGTGTCGACATTCACCATAAGTACACAGACCTCAGTACTGTACAAACAACCACAGAATGTCCAGGTTATATCATCAAATATAACCCCTACTGTACATAACATGTATAGCAATCTGATAACTCACCGGCTTATAAGATATGAGGACACTAATTATGGTGTACAGCACATATGCACCTCTTAATGCATGACATATGCACAAAGGTAGACAGGGTTGTGGCTGGAAGCACATGGACAATATTGACATGTTGCTGTGATAACCTCATACATTTACTGTTGTAACAGGGTTTGTCACAACATATGTCCTATGAGGGATATGAAGTCAGTAACTGTCACGGCTTTCACCATCTACAGACTGCAATCCTCACACTACCTTCTGCAGTTCACAGATACATGCTTTGCGGGTAACACATGAAACCAAAGTCACCACACACTACCCAGTCTGCAGATGACCTTACAGAAGGGGAGTCCTCATAAACATAGAACTGACATGGCAGGTATTAATACATGTAGGACAGCCATATCCACACACACCCTGTTAAACCAACATTACTCCGAATGCAGTACAGCAGCACTTACAGTCTGTAGTCAGGTCAGGCACATCCCCCTTCGTGTGTTGGCCTGTTTCCACAGTGTATGTTGTCAGAGGTAAAGTCCCAATCCATCTGAGATGCTATTTGCCAAACAACAGATCGAGTTCCTGCTCACAGTGAATGAAAAGGCCCAACACCAACATGATGTTCTTAGATATTCAAGTGTGTTTCCATGCAACTGGCTATGGGAATGTTACCACAGCTGTTCCACATGCAATCAGCTAGGGGAGGGCTGCAAATCGTGCAGAGGCCATCAGCTGATCATGAGCATCACTTAAAATACACATGCTGCTGCCTAAGTAAAGCAGGTGTAGGTCTCCACATCCACCAGTGAGGGAGTGAGAGAGGCAGACAGAGGAAAAGACATGTCAGGGAGGGGTAGCAGAGTAAACATTAAGCATGTTTGTGTCGCACACCTACCAGCATAGGGTATCAAACCCCTGACAACTATGTAGTGCTATCACAGTTCTATGCAGTTATTGGATGGCCACATAGGTTACCTGTTGTGGAGCCCTCAGAACAAATATGTGGTGGTGAGTGACATCTGCAACAGGGATATGGTAGCTATACGGCAGTTGAAGTACACACGCCTGTCCGCATGAACAGGTGCCAGCGTCAACGCAGCCACACTCTCACAGGGATGCACACACACTGACACTTGGCAGGGCCAGGATTACAACTCGTCACTAGTGAGACTGCCACAACACATTACTGTGCAGGTATCACATGCACCACACGGGGTCATATGGAGGTTATATGGGCAAAGGGTATAGGGAGGTGTCTGACATCAGACAGCATGCTTCAGTATGCCAATGGGGGTTGTAGTGAATGTGGATGTGATCGTACGCATCATACAACACAAACACAAACACACAGGGTGCCAGTACTGACACGTATGGGTGCATTTCTGCACGGGTGTGTGGTGGTCGACTATGCCAGACAGCTTTTACAAGGATAGGTGATGGGTATACCTTGACATCAGGCCACATGACAATGGTTTGCACTGTGGCTCAGGGCTGTAGATTCTGCATTTGCCCACACAGGTGGGTACTGTATCCACCATCCAGTCACCTGGGTGATTACTGCATGTGGCCAATGCTCTGCATCGCTTGCCATGTATGTGTTCCTTAGTCCATTACATGGATGGTGTCTGGGATGTGGACATCTCCCACATGCATATTCAGTGACATGTGGAACTGTACCTAGGGTGTCTGGCCCATGCTGTGTACACAGATTATCATCAGATGTGCCAGTCTTGGCCACCTGTGGCGGGAACTGGTAATGGACAGCAGGTTTACCCTGCACCTACATGCTAACAGCATTCCCTGGTGTCAGTGGCATCTGTCCATAGAGGGTATGTTTTCAGGCATGGTATGTCCTTTGTGGGTCACATGTGATGGCACCACAGCTGTTGCAGGTGTCCAGTGGGAAACAAGGGGAAGGTGTACTGTCTGCATGTACGTGCCTATTGGACAGAGTGCCATGCCCTCTGCAGCCCACTGCAATCATTCCATAGTTACTATCAATGGCCAATATGCAGTGTACTACCCACATATTGGCGGTTGCCTAGGCATGTGTGTGTGTGTATGAGACATGGTTTGACAGTGTGCTCTGGGTAATACTGGGGTTACTAACTAAGATTGCCTGGCCTTGATGTCACATGTTTGGGTATGTATTTGCACCACAGCCTCTTGGCTATTTCACATCTGTTATCCCTGTACGGTGGACATTGTGATACATACTAAGGCCACCATATAAGAAATTTGCAAAACCCACTCCACATTGGGCCCAGGTGTCACACACTCACACCCACCTCCACACAGGATACGAGTTACAAACAGACAGACAAACACAAACACACACACACCTGTTATGTCTGGGATTAGAACCCCTACATAACTAGTTTATTACACTACAGCACTACGCAGTTATAGTACGCGCCACGGAGATTACTGGAGTACTCCTTCCCCAAAGGTGTATATCACATTGGATGACATCTGCAGGATTGTCAAAGTAGGACATTCGAATTGTAGTGAGTGTGGCTACGCTAAAATGCATTGCTCCTTACACAGACAGTGACACACACAAAACATCCACAACTGACACGTGTGGGTATAGAACCCCTAACAGAGGCCTGTATCACACTACAGCATGGAGCTGTTATAGAATGCACCATGGGGATTACTGGAGAACTCCCTCCCCAAAGGTGTATTTCACATTGGATGACATCAGCAGGATTGCCAAAGTAGGGCATTTGAATTGTAGTGAGTGTGGCTAGGCTAAAATGCATTGTTCCCTACACAGATACTAACACATACACAAAACACCCATGACCGACATGTGTGGGTATAGAACCCCTAACAGAGGTCTATATCACACTACAGCATGAAGCTGTTATAGGATGCATCACAGGGATTACTGGAGAACTCCTTCCACAAAGGTGTATTACACATTGGATGACATCAGCAGGATTGCCAAAGTAGGGCATTTGAATTGTAGTGAGTGTGGCTAGGCTAAAATGCATTGCTCCCTACATAGGCAATGACACACATACAAAACATCCACAACCAATATGTGTGGGTATAGAACCCCTAACAGAGGTCTACATCACACTACAGCATGGAGCTGTTATAGGATGCACTACCGGGATTACTGGAGAATTCCTTCCCCAAAGCTGTATTTCACATTGGATGACATCAGCAGGATTGCCAACGTAGGGCATTCGAATTGTAGTGAGTGTGGCTAGGTTAAAATGCATTGCTCCCTACACAGGCAGTGACACACACCCAAAACATCCGCAACCGACGTGTGGGTACAGAACCCCTAACAGAGGTCTATATCACACTACAGCATGGAGCTGTTATAGGATGCGCCACGGGGACTACAGGAGAACTCCTTCCCCAAAGGTGTATTTCACATTGGATGACATCAGCAGGATTGCCAATGTAGGGCATTTGAATTGTATGGAGTGTGACTTCCCAAAAAGCATTGCTATCTACAAAGACAGAGTCAGACACACACACAAACACACACACTTGCCAAGTCTATGATTAGAACTCCTACCTAATTTATCACACTACAGCAGTACGCAGTTATGGCAAGCGCAACGGAGATTACTGGGCTACAACCTTCCCAGAGGTGTATTTCTAAGTGGATGACATCAGCAGCCTTACCAAAGTAGAGTGTTTCAACTGTAGGTGTGACCACCCTAAAAAGCATTGCTCTCTACACAGACAACAGTCAAATACACACACACACACACACACACACACACACACACACACACACACACACACACACACACACACACACACACACACACTTGCCAAGTCTGGGATTAGAACTCCTACCTAACTAGTTTATTACACTACAGCAATACACAATTATGGCATGCACTACGGAGATTATGGGTCTATATTATTAACTCTAATGTTTAGACTAGCGAATGTCACTCCGTCAACACACAAACGTCAATCTACAAATTCAGCGAACTACCAAACCATCGAACCTGAAGACACTGAACATATTTGTTGGCCAGCACCGTGATCGTGGGGATGAGAAAATATATCATTTTCCCCACTGTAGTGCGGTTTCGGAGTTGGTATATTTAAGTAGGGGGAGTGTGGGGGGCACAGGGTGGGGTGCAGGGTGCAAAAAGTGTGTTAATGTAGTTTGATTTAGTTGGGTTTGACTTACCTGAATTGTGCTTTTGATGATGTAATGCGTTTGATGTCTTCATTTTCAACGGTTTGGTAGTTCACTTGATTTGTAGATCAATGTTTATGTGTCGACGGAGTTGCATTCGCTATTCTAAATGCTCGAGTTAATATAGACCCAGAGATTACTGGGCTACAACCTTCCCAGATGTGTATTTCTAGGTGGATGACATCAGCAGCCTTACCAAACTAGAGCATTTCGACTGTAGGGAGTGTGACCACCCTAAAAAGCATTGCTCTCACACACACACACACACACACACACACACACACACACACACACACACACACACACACACACATGCACACATGCACACACGCACACACGCACACACGCACACACACACACACACACTTGACAAGTCTGGGATTAGAACTCCTACCTAACTAGTTCATCATGCTACAGCAGTACGCAGTTATGGCACGCACCATGGAGATTACTGGGCAACAACCTTCTTAGAGGTGTATTTCTAGGTGGATGACATCAGCAGCCTTACCTACGTAGAGCATTTCAATTGTAGGGAGTGTGACCACCCTAAAAAGCATTGCTCTCTACACAGAGACAGACACACAGACACACACACACACACACACACACACACACACACACACACACACACACACACACACACAAATGCACACACTCAGTTGCCATGTCTGGGATTGGAACTCCTACCTAACTAGTTTATCACACTACAGCAGTACACAGTTATGGGGTGCGCCATGAAGATTACTGGGCTACAACTCTCCCAAAGGTGTATTTCACAGTGAATGACCTAAGCATGCTTGTCATAGTAGGGCTATGGGGAGGGCAGTGTGTATGCATGGGCCATAACCCATTCATGTAGGGGTTAATACGCCACATGCGGGCACAGACTGGGTCATATTTCACAGGTACATGTATACAGCTGCTGGAGGACTACTTCCTTGTACAGTCATGTTGCACAACTAGCACGTGCACCACATAGTCTGTAATGCTGACAGGGTTTGGAGGGTGGCTTAATGGTTAAGGTGTTTGCCTTACAAACACAAGGTGCAGGGTTTGAGTCTCGCAAGGGATAATTGGCTAGGCTTAAAATGGCTCGCAAGGGCAGTTAGCTTAGTACTAACCTATGAACCTATGAACCTATGAACCGGTGGCTAGTATCTGCAGTGAGTGACATCTGACCCTTGTGTGGTTGTGGCCTTTTGGCTGTGTGCTGGGTGGGACAGACCTAGATGGCTCCTTATCACAGTCACCCTCTTCCACACATCTATGTACGTCTACCTTTGGCTTATTATAGTGTGTTGTCCTTACATATATGCCTGTATTCCTATCCACTGTGTGTGAAAAGCATGAGTGGTGCATAATTAGGAGTTTCTGCACTAACATCTGTGGCTGCCAGATATGTCTGGTCCACTGGTGTTTGCAGACATGGCCTTCATGTGTTTAAGTGTGTGAGCATGCCCAGTATGACCTTCCAGTATGTTGCTGACTGACATTGCCTTCATTTCTCTAAGTGTGTGGGCATGCCTAGTATGCCTGTCTGTACTGAATGTGTGGATCGAGTCCAGGTAGTTTGTACTGCAGATGTGACCTTTGTGTTGTACACCTACAGGTAGCATGCTCTCTCTGCAGGGTATCTGTCGATCATTTTGCATTCACTGTTATTACATTTCTGCATAGGATGGGGGGGCACATCTGACTATTTCTACATTATTACACAGGATGGGGGGGGCACACCTGACTGTTACTACACTTCTACGTAGGATGGGAGGGCACACCTGACTATTTCTATATTTCTACACAGGATTGAGGGGCACACCTGACTGTTATTACATTATTATGTAGGATGGGGGGCACGTGCACCTATTTCTACATTTCTACACAGGATTGGGGGGCACGCCTGAATGTTGCTACATAGGATGGGACACACACCTATTTCTACATTTCTACACAGGATTGGGGGGGCACACCAGTTATTACATTACTATGCAGGATGGGGGGCACACCTGACTATTTCTACACAGGATTGGGGGGGCACACCTGACTATTATATTACTACGCAAGATGGACTGGCACACCTATTTTTACATTTCTACACAGGATTGGGGGAGGCACACCTGACTGTTATTACATTACTATGTAGGATATGGGGGCACACCTGACACTTGTACACATTTGCTAGGACTGTACTGGTTTGTTGAGTACTCCATTTCATTTTGTAGTCTTACCTACCATGCTAACTAGAGGCATACCAGTGTACTACAGATCTTAGCTTTTATTTACCTACATATTAGTTTCTAACTTCTTAACCTTCAGAACTGACATCCCACTGCCTGACCTGCTGTAGTCTGTCTGTGTAGGCCTGGGGGGAGGTTACCCATAGGCCTCATTCAGAGGCCATAGCACAGCCTTTGTTTGCGTTTGCCTACACCTGTCCTGATGGCTATGACTGTTGTTGGGTATGTGAACCCCCCTGACTGGCACATGTGAGTCACTTACCTTGTGGGTGCCCCAGTATTGAAGGTGGTGATGTAGGGCTGCCTATGTCGGATGTACATAGTACACTACACATGGTTAAGCACAGGTAGTGTAATGTTTGTTATCCCTTTTACAGTATGTGAGAGTCAGAGAGAGGTGTTATTCCCTGGGTCCCTCCTGTGTCAGTGTGTGTGCTATGTGTTGCCTCTTTGCCAAGACCAGGGCATACTGGGCACGCCTCCTTCTGCCTACTGGGGCAGGCTCAGTTTGTTCCTCCTCCGAGTCACTCTGTGCCTGTGCAGGCCTTGGCAATAGTGGGGGGGCTGTGTGGGCCTGCCCCGTGCCGTTTCCTCTGCAGCGGTTTCCGCAGGATCATATTGTGTAGCATGGCACATAAAAGGACAATTTGGGTAAATGTAGTTGGTGAGTACTGCAAGGCTCCACCAGATGTGTCCAGGCACCAGAACTGTGGCTTGAGCATCCCAAACACACGCTCTACTATAATTTTGGACTGTGTGTGTGCCTCATTATGGAGTTCTTGTTCGGGTGTGTGTGCATTTCTGATGGGTGTCATTTGCCACGGCTCCAGTGCGTATCCAGCATCCCCCACTAGGTGACCATCAGGGATGTCCCCATTGGCATCAGATGCCAGATATGGAAATCGTGATAGCTTCCAGGTCAGCCAGCACACACATTCATTATTATGCCCCGGGAATCGCACACGACTTGGCAGCTGATGGAGAGGAAGCCCTTGCGGTTGATGTAGACCATATCCTGCTCACCGGGTGGTGCTTTGATGCGTATGTGCTTGCAGTCTACAGCACTCAAAAGCTCAGGGTATTCTGCTATTTGGAGGAACAGCTGCATATTGCTGGCCAACGCCACACGGGTGTTGGGGAAATATACGTGCTCACCGACATGTGCTGACAAGGCATCCAGGAACTGGTGAAGTACCTTGGATGCTGATGCCTATGAAATCCCCATCATATCCCCAGTTGGTCTTTGAAAGGTACCTCTAGCTAGTATTCGTAGGCCTACACATACCTTGGTATCCACTGGGATGGGTTCCCCTCTGTTAGTTCTGTGTGTCAGGCGTGGCCGGCACAGCTCAACAATTTGCTGTAAGAGGTCCCTGTCCACCCTACAGCGCTCCACTATCTTCGGCTCATGTAGCCCCTGGTAGGTTACCCTGGGTCTGTACACTCTTTTCCGTCTCCTCACTGTGGGTTGGTCGACATCATTCACATCCTCACCACCCTCAGCCTCTTCCACAAGTTGTATGACAGCTATTGCAGCCCCTATCATTTTGCTGTTGTGAGTTTTAAAAGTAACCCGCTTGTTTACACCGGTGGTGTAGAGTGTGGGAAAAAGCAGAGGGGGGAAGGTGTTTGCATTGTTTATAGTAATGCTCTGGGCTGGTCTGCTGCCTGTGTAATTGGCTGATTTTGATACATTTCACCTGCCAGCTATGCTAGTTCTTCTTGGTTACCTTCCTACTGCTGTTTTCCCTTCCCATTGCCTTCCTGCTTAAGCACGGGGGTGCACCACGTAAACAGAGTGCACAAATGTGCACACTGCTGCTACTTCCTGGTTTAACTTTTTTTTCTGCCTTTAAAAGCCGGTGTGTGACACGCACAACCACTTAGGCATTGTAAAGAACGTTAGGCAGGTTTAGACACCCCCCTAGCTTATCTGTGCTAAGCTAGGAGCAAACCCGAGCCACAGGGATCCAATCCGCTTACAGTATGCCTGACATCCCCCATGATGTCACCTAACTCCTAGGCTTGCACCAAGCTATTCTTACTCTTACACTGTTGGGACCTGACTCACATGCTGGGGAAAACTGGGATTCACTATCCTTCCCCTCATATGCATAGGATTGCCTGCTAATGCATAGTTACATGTCTCACACTGAGCCTCCCCCCTTAGCAACCACTACTCACTGGCCATGTAGTCTTCTGCCTGCCATTGATTTGCATGGCAGAATACTGCTTTTAGTTAGAATTCTTAATTTAGGTTAATTTTGTTATTTTGCCCCTGATCCCATTTGCGTGCCGCTGCTCTACGCTTAAACAGCCGAGATCGGCTAAGAAAAAAAAAATAAATAAAAGTTGATTTTTCTATTTTTTTACCGTTTGCAGTGCCAATGGCCTTATACTTGGCCACTGGCATGCTTACTACATGCCTTTATTTGGAGCTGTCACAGCTCTGTTTTGGATTTTGCAGAAATGTACTTGGTTACTTACAGAGTACATGTCTGCAGATAGCACTAGTCCTGCACGGCCGGTTGCAAGCTTCCTAGATTGCAAAATCATCTCATTTGCATAAATTTCTCCTGCAAATGGGGTGATTTGCATACAGGGGCTTAGTCCGTGTAGGATTAGTGCAGGAGCGCTTGTACAAGCCCCTGCAGGCTGTTCCTGGATTGCACGGCAGACATATTGCCTGACTGAGCTCCTGCACCGATCTTGCATGCCGTGCAAGCTATAGAGAATCCGGAGGGGAAATCTTCCAGATCACTTTCTTCCCTCCTAACTTCAAAACTTCCACCAG
This sequence comes from Protopterus annectens, assembly GCF_019279795.1. NCBI lineage: Eukaryota > Metazoa > Chordata > Ceratodontiformes > Protopteridae > Protopterus > Protopterus annectens. The sequence continues at coordinate 1,221,512,618 of NC_056745.1, forward strand.
AATACCATCAACTGCTGGAGACTTTCCTATGGATTGGTTATACACCACCATTTTCTTCACATCTCCTCCTATCTTCATTGTTAGTTGCTGAACCTCATTTACCTCTTACCTTGGCATATTTAAGTCTTTCATAAATATTCTCATTTGTGTTTTTTCTTGATTTCCTCACTTCTCTGCTTTAGAAAATTTTTTTTATAAAATTTCCAAAATATCTCCAATTCCTCTAGAGGATCTTTGGTTATTTTTTCTTGTTACTGACTCACTAAGTTTGGCAGTATCCCTTTCTACCTTCTGTTACCTAAATTGTTCTGCCAAACATTAACAGAAAACAGTGGCTTAATAGCAATCTTTCATGAATACTATCCAGGTACTCCTTTACTTTTTCTTTAGCACTCACTCTGCAAATGCACTTCCCCTTGTTCAGTGAGATTCCCCTTATTTTGTAATACTTTATTGTCTGTCAGCCCCTCTCAATTAATTCTTATTACTTATTAAAAAGACCTCTTTCTTTTATTTCTACCCTATTTTTAAATGCCACTTTGAATTTTATTCACTCATTAGCTATAACTTCTAGAGTACTTTCTATCTTCCCTAATAACTCCTAGACAATTTCCACTATCCATTCCTTAAATTCCTCTCTTTTTAACAGGAAGGTGGGGGAAGAGTCAATGTGTCATCCTTACTTCATAATCCTACATCTTTAGCTTAATTATTGGTACATGACATGAAATAAGTTATTTAACAGTCAATTAAATGGAAAGGTGCCTGTGAGATATAATTTCTATCAGGTCTAGCCCAGTTATTGTACCTTGGAGTATAACATGTAAATTCTCCCCGAGTTCCTTCTACTGAATTCACATCCTTAATACCAAATATTTTTATAAACTTCTTGAGAAATCTACAGTCTTTTTTATATTTTCCCTTCTAGGCCCCCAGATGCATCTGCATTGTTACAAAATCAAATTCCGGTCCCTACTTAGAAGTAATATTCTGCAATCCTCATCCCTTGCCAGTGGCCCATTGTTACTATAAATCTGCCATTATCTTTTTTTCTTCTTCTATCACTACTAGATCGCCTCTAGCAATTAATAAAAGTTCTTCACTTTTCCTTTGTCCCTGATATTTTGCAGAATATCCATCATGAAATCCTTTCATTATCAAATTCACATGCTCAGTTCTTTCCAAATGTTGTCTCCTGCTATTTTCAATTTGAATATCTTAATATAATTAAGGATTCTTTCCTTTTTGTCTATACCTGTGAAACCACTCACATTCCATGATAATATGGAAAGTGCCGCTATTATGATAAGAAGTCATTATTCCCACCAATTATATATGGCAGCTTTTTAAATGTTTAATTCCAGCTTTTGTGATATATGCACCCATTAATGTTTGGCTGACTAATAATTTATACAGTTTTTCTTATAATCAACATTTAAGCCTATGTCACATTTTAAAAGACTTTTTGTTTTACTGAAAATCCTCAAAAAACAGTGTGCCCCCCCAGAACATTCCCATAACCTATTAACTTAATACAAAGACACATAACTAAATACATATTCATATAATGACCACTGGCACTTATTTACACTGAGATGCATGTTACTGCCTATGTTCCTACTTACACTGACTGGTGTCTGTTCTGTTTTTTTTTTTTTTTTTAAATATCTTTGTCCCCCCTTTGTTCCTCCCTCCGCCCAATGTAAAAACTACTTGCATACTTTCAGAGATCATTATCTTTTAACCTTGGAAATCCAGATTCTTCCAGTAAATTCCAGCTCCCTCTTGTCTATTCTCTGTACCTACTGGCACAATCTCTCTTTCTTTCTGTTCTTTTATTGCCCTATTATCAGCTTACCTCCATGGAAAATAAGAAAAGAAAAATATAATCCCCCGTTGCAACTTGAAAGACAAACTGAAACATTTACCACTAAAGGAAAACTTATATTTATATCAGGTGTTCTCATATTTACTTGTTTTCACTTAAAACTGGTTATTAAATTAAGCCAAGGGTCTTAATTCAGACATTCACCTATGCAAAAGTAAGGCAAAACATATCAGCTCAGCATATATTATAATCTGTGTACTTTTACACCCCATCTCCCACCTCAACAACCCAGGATTACAGCTTATTAACTTAAACATGCTTTTGCCTAGCTTTACTTCTCTTTTTGCACTGTAATGCTAACACTTCTTAAGAAAGTAGAAAGAAAGAAAGAAGAAGAAGAAAAAAAGCATCTGTTTAATAACTATCACATATAAGAAAAAGTAATACTTTACTATAAAATATGCAGTTTATATTGTGAAAAGTTTCATAGAAATAGTGTAAGAAAATAAATTGTTTTACTTACAGTTACCTTTTTCCTTCCTCCTCCCCTCTACTCATACTGTTTCCAAATTTTAATGACATGAAATGAGGCAAATGCCTTTCCGTTCCTCACAAGTCAACAAAGGTCCACTCTTTCCACTTACTCTTACACAGTAATATTTCGCAAATACAACTGATGCTTTGCAGTCTCCTATTTATTCACTAATATCCATGTTGATGGTCTTCTTCCTGTTCATCTCCAAGCTCCTGACTCCAGCCCAACTCCATGACTCTTCCAATTCTTCTGGTTAACTCCCATGCTTTTTTTAAGTCTCTCATTCACCTTCCTTTAGGACTGTGGAAAAGGTTTCACTGGCAAAGTCTCTCCTTGTGCTTTACTATATAAAGAATGACATGCACAGTCTCCTTCCACCTGATGGTTCAACTCTTTGTTAGACAACCTTTTGCATTTCCTCCTTTGCCTGTTCTGCATCAAAAAATGACTTTGCTTCTCCAGGAAAAAAATATTCTGAAAACAGCTGGATATAGTAGCTTGAATCTCACAAATGCCTCTTAACATTCCCTGACTACTGGAATAAATGTGTTTTTCTACTGCTTGGTGTATAGTGAATAATCATTTTCTACACTCCACTGTCTCCAACTTTTAATACTTTGCCCTTTTTCAATAGCTCTGTCAGGATCAACTCTTTTTTACTGGTAAATTTTAATTTTATTAATAAAGGTATTGGCTGCTTTTTCATGGCCACATTTGGCTCATACATATGGTGCGCCCTTTCAATTAATAGTTCCTGCTGTGCAAAACAAGTTCAGTTGTTTATTTGCACCTTTATAAAATTAATACAGTCTGTTCCTTCTAGTTTCTAGTACAGCAGAAAATCTCAGATTTTCCCTATGTGCTCCGTCCTCTAATCCTAGCACTTTATGAAACATATCTTCTTGAGCAGTCTCATACTCAGCCAGCCATTTCTTCACTTTGACTTCTGATTTTTACAGTTTTATCAGCTCATCTGAATATCTGTTTAAATTGCCTTCCATTTTTACTGCCTTTTGTTATTTGAGGGTTAATTTATTTATTTACTGACATTTGATTACCAGAAAGGTTAGACTGAGCAGGAACCCATTTTCAACACAGTCCTGGGGAGAAAAGCTCAAAAGTATTACAAAACATTTTAAAAATGTACAGTTGTGTAAAATCTTACCATAACAGTGGATGTCCTTCTCTTCACTGTTGCAATATTCTTAGCATAAGGGATTCACTGCCAAGGTTAGAACAATGTCCGGACAATATATCAAAGCCTTAGGAATTTATAGACATTGCACATCACATGTATGTTTCCTGCGCAAAGCACAGGGCATAAAGGTGATGTATGGAAGTATATACCTCAGAAATGAAAAGACCCAGAAGGAACAATCATTCCTAGGAAATAGGAGGAATGTATGCATACAGCAGAAGGAAAAAAAAGAATATGGGCAGAACAAAAAAGGGGGAAGGAGGGAGGGAGCGAATACTGCAACACTGAAGAGGACATCTACTGTTACAGTAAGATATTACACAACTGCACTACATCCTTCCATTTCACTGTTGCAATATTCTTAACATACGAGTGCAACAGCTCAAGAGGAAACTTGGGAGGAGGAAGGCTCAGAAGCACCCTCTAAAAACCCATACAGGATAGCTCTGGCAAAGCCAGCTCTTGCCCTGGAAACAACATCCGACTTGTAATGCTTACTGAATGTATGGACAGAAGTCCAAGTAACAGCCTTAAGGAAGAAATTGATATCCAATCCTTTAAAAAAAGCACCAGACGAGGCAGCAGCTCTAGTAGAATGAGCCTTTACAGAGGCAAAAAGACATTTACCATGAAAGGAATAGGAAAAAAAAATGGCCTTAGAGATCTTGGAGGATATGGTTTACTTAGAAACAGCCAAACCCAGAGATTTGGGATGAAAGGAAAAGTACAGTTTTGTACCTACCATAAATGTAGATGTTCGAGTGCTAATACAGCTGCAGTCATAACAGATGGGTTCTCCTGCCGTCAGGCGGGTCCTCGGTCAGCCGAATTCCAAAGTCTAGGTCCGGCGTCAGTTGTCGTTGCTTTCTTTCCTGACGTCAGTGCGACAGGGGTATATAAGACACAGCCGACGCCATTTTCTTCAGTCTTTCTTGCCCCAGATGTCAGGTGCCCCCAGAAGGAAGGCAATACATAAAATTATGTAATAATGCAATGCAATATCATCAAAAAACAGTAGATGCAAGCAAATACACCATAAAAGAATACCCCTAGAGGGGAAGGAGGGAGGGAAACCTGGACTACAGCTGTATTAGCACTCGAACATCTACATTTATTGTGGGTACAAAACTGTACTATGTTCATCGTGCATACAGCTGCAGTCATAACAGATGGGTAGAATCCCAAAGCTAAGAAAGGGGTGGTAGGCACTTAGGTGGAACTAGGAGGAGCCAGAATGCCCTGCAACACAGCAGTAGCAAAGCCTGCTCTAGTTTTGGAGTATAAAGGTAGGTGGTAGTGTTTAGTAAAGGTATGCACAGAACTCCAAGTGGCTGCCTCCAAAATATCTTTGGTAGGGACTCCTCTGAGGAAGGCTGCAGAGGTAGCTGTGGCCCTTGTGGAGTGGGATTTGATGCCTGCAGGTACAGATTTACCATGAAAGGAGTAACAAAACCGTATGCAGTGGCCTATCCATTTCGAAATTGTCTGTTTGGAAATTGGCTTCCCTTGAGCTCCTACAGCATAGGACACAAAGAGTTGTTCTGATTTCCTGAAAGGCTTTGTTCTGTCCAAATAGTAATGTAGCTGTCTATGGATGTCTAAGGAATGTAGCAGCCTTTCCCCTTTGTTTTGAGGATTGGGGTAAAAGGTAGGTAAGTGTATGGCCTGATTTAAAGCTACCCTGGATACTACCTTGGGCATAAATGACGGGTTGGTTCGTAGGGAAACCCTGTCCTGATGGAAGATGAGAAAGGGCTGTACAGCCATGAGGGCTTGTAGTTCCGAAACCCTACGAGCTGAGGTAATGGCCAGAAGGAAAGCTGTTTTCCAGGACAAATATTGCAAATCTGTTGAGGCAGCTGGTTCAAAGGGAGGCAATGTTAATTTTTCTAGAATGTAATTAAGATCCCAGGCTGGTATTGGTTGTTTCCTTGGAGGTCTTATATTCTTAGCCCCTCTGAGGAACTGTCTTAAGGGTGCGTGAGAGAATAAGGGTGGATCAGTGTTGTATTCTGCAGAAATGGCTGAGGCATGAATTCTGATGGAGGAAAATGAAAGTCCATTGTTCAACAGCTCTGCTAGATACTGTAATATCTGAGGCAAATTCAGTTTTCTAGGATCCTGGCCTTTTTTTCTCATTCCAAGCGAAAAACCGTTTCCATTTTGCGGAGTAAGCCTTTCTAGTAGATGGCCTTCTGGCCTCCAAAATGACATCCTGCACCTCTTTGGAGAGTAGGGTCTGTTGTGGTGTTAAGGAATTTTCCATGCAGCCAGATTGAGTGTTTTCAGCTGACTGTGAAGAGTTTTGTAGCTGTGCTGAGTCAGTAGAAGAGGCATTAGAGGTAGGGTCCAGGGAGGAGTATGTGTTAGGCTCCTCAGGAGTGGGTACCAGTGTTGTCTTGGCCAGTCTGGAGCAATCAGTATCATCTTCGGTCTGTCTGCTCTTGCTTTCAAGAGCACCTTGGGCAGAAGAGGCAAAGGTGGGAAGGCGTAAACTGTCCGTGCTGCCCAACTGAAAGAAAGGGCGTCCACTCTCCAGGCCTTTGGATGGAAGGTCCTTGAGCAGAACTTTGTCAATTGATGATTCCTGTGGGAGGCAAAGAGATCTATGTCTGGCCTTCCCCATGCTTGGATTATCTTTGTAAACACTTGAGGATGCAACTTCCATTCATGTGGGTCTGTCATATTTCTGCTTAGATTGTCTGCCAGCGTGTTTTCCAATCCTGGCAGGTACTGTGCTTGAAGTTCGATTTGCCATTCCAGAGCCAAGTTCCAAAGGGACATGGCTAGCCTGCACAGGGAGTATGAATGTGTTCCTCCTTGTTTGTTTAAGTACCACATTACTGTGGTGTTGTCTGTTCTTATCAATAATTGCCCTGGATGCAGGAGGTCCTTGAAAGCTGTATTTGCATTTATCACTGCTAGCATTTCCTTTTGATTGATGTGAAGGTGCTTTTCCTTTTGGGACCATTTGCCCTGAATGCACCTGTCTGTCATGTGTGCCCCCCAGGCGTAGTCTGAGGCGTCTGTTGTGATGACTTGATTTGCTTGAGGCTTGCAGAATGGTAGACCTGTGTTTGTTTGGCATGCTTGGACCCACCATAGAAATTCCTTTTGCAAACATGGGATTATTGGTATTATTGTTTCCAAACTGTGGCTGTGTTGAGACCATAGGTTTTTTAGGTACCACTGAAGTTTCCTCATATGCAACTTTGCACATGGGATTAGAAGAATGCAAGATGCCATGAAGCCCAGAGCCTGCAGGATTTTCCTTGCAGTTAGCCTGGTACAATTTGCTAGTATTTTGAAGTACTGAGTTAATTGCCCCTGTTTTTCTGGCGTAAGATAGGTCATCTGGGTGTTTGTGTCCAAGTTGGCACCCAGGAAAGTTATTTTCTGAGATGGTGTTAGCCTGGATTTCTCTTTGTTGACTGTGTATCCCAGAGAATTCAATAACCGTGTTACATAAGCCAGATGTTCCAGAAGTATGTGTTTGCTGTCCGCTTGGATCAGGCAATCGTCCAAATAAGGGTAAATTTGTATCCCTTGAAGTCTGCAGTAGGCAATTACTGATGCCAGGCATTTCGTGAATACTCTGGGCGCAGTAGATAAGCCAAAGGGCAATGCAGAGAATTGATTGTGGATTGAACCTGCAAGAAATCTGAGGTATCTTCTGCAGCTTTGTCTGATTGGGACATGCAGGTATGCCTCCTTGAGGTCCAATGTTACCAGCCAAGACTCCTTGCCCAACATGGGAAGAAGCTGCTGTAAGGTGAGCATCTTGAATTTTGGTACGAGTAGAAATGTGTTTAGGATGGATAAGTCCAAAATGGGTCTCCAGTCGGTTCATTTCCTTGGTACCAGGAATAGTCTGGAATAAAAACCTTGACCTTGTTCGTGAATAGGTACCTCTTGAATAGCTTTCATGTCCATGAGCTTTGAAATTTGTATTTGAGCCTCTGCCCTTTGATTGTGTGGCAGGTTCGGCATGTCTCTCATTTTTGGAAGAGTGTGAAAATGAAATCTGTAGCCTCTGTTTATAATGTCCAGGATCCATTTGTCTGTTGTGATAATATGCCAATTTCTTGTAAATAATGCCAGCTTTCCTCCCAAGGGTGCTGCCAGCTGAGACTTGCTTGGCATGAAAAGGAGAAAGTCATTGGGTTTGTTTCCCATATTGTTGTGCACTGTCTTCGCCACCTCTTGGTGCTGGAGTTTGCCATTGCCTGCCTCTATATGATCCTTGAGATTGTCCTCTGCCCCTTGTGCGCCTGTATCTACCTCTTAGGGGCTTGTCCGTGGCTGGAAAGGACCAGTTTTTTGAAGGCCAATTTCTGCTAAAACGTGGTGGTTGAACCTGTAGAAAAGCTTTGACAGTTTGCATAGATTTAGCTTTTTCTTCCATTTTCCGTAGTATCTCCTCAGCATTAGTACCAAATAATACATCCTTTTGTAAAGGAGCATCTAGTAGTTTAGCTTTAACATGATCAGGCAAGGTTTGCTCCCTAAGCCAAGCATGTCTACGAATGACTGATCCTGTAACAGCAGCTCTACTTGAGGCCTCTAGAGCATCATAGCCACATTGTAAGGTGTGTTTACCCACTTGTTCTGCACTATGCATCATATCCTGCAACTCCTTCAAATCTGGTTGTTCAGGTTGTGACATTTTATTCCTTAATTGTGATAACAGAAACTGCTGATATTTAAGCATATGGAACTGACAATTTAAGGCCCTCATGGCTAGGGTGGCCGAGGTATATACCTTTTTCCCCACCTTTCTAAGGATCTAGACTCTCTTCGGAAGGTAGTGGATTCTTAGCAGTAGAGGCCTTCATTCCCTTGGGGCCTTGAGAAATGGTTTCAGGGTCAGCATTATGGCTTTTGTAAAGAAATTGGTGAGAGTTAGGAACTCTGTAGTACCTATCAGGCTTGACTGGGGCAGGAGGCAGGGAATCCGGATTAAGGCAAGCCGCCGAGTAAACATCATCAAGTATGTCCAAGACAGGAGGTATCGCCAGAGGTCTGTGCTGAGGTAGCAAAAGAAATTCCCTAAGTCTTTTCTTGGAATCATAAAAGTCTTGGCCTTCCCAATGGAAGTGTTCCCTCAAGGTATGCAAGGTTTCCCCAAAAGAAAAATCCTCTGGGGGAGATAAAGAAGGAATGGACTGCTCTGCATCAGAATCTTCAAAAGGGGAGTACGAGTGTTCCTCTTCATCAGAATGTTCTGAAATAATGGAGCCCTGGTCAGAAGAGGGAGAAACTTCCTCCACTCTGGGTCTCTTGTCCGGAGGGGATTGGGAACCCCTGATAAGAGTAATTAAATCCTCAGCCATTTTTAGCATCTGCTTTTTAGGTATGGGGCCTGGAGATGGGCCCTGTGCAACAGGCCTCTTGGGATGCATGGCTGATTTGGACTTAGTAAAGGCCTTTATGGAAAAGGAAGATGAGGGTCTAAAGACACCATGGGTGGAAGTGGACCTGTCCATATTAGGAGGCTCAACACTCACAGTGGCTTCAGTAGCTGTAGTCTGGGTATGGGCCGAGGCACCTGCGGTCTCGGTTACAGAAGACACCGCCAGAGAAGTGTCGTCGGTAGTCAGGGGCTGCGTAGGCGCCTCGCTGAGAACCGGACCACGTGTAACCGGTTTTGGCGTGGTGTCGGTGGAGACTGCGGACCTCGCGTGTCGGTCTTTGTCCTTGCGTTTTTTGGACAAAACGGTAGTCAGAGTCTCCGACGACATTTTATAATCAAAAGCTTTACCAAAAAAGTGCTGGGCGAACTCTGCCCGACGCTTAATAGTGCGTTTATTGAAAGTAGCGCAAAAGCGACAGCCCGAGGCGTCGTGGTCTGGGCCTAAACAAGGTATACAGAGGGAATGGAAATCCTTATGCGGTATTTGCTTCCCACAAGAAATACAATTGTTAACTTTGTCTGACATCGGTCTGAGGCAAGAAAAGTTTCCCCAACAGGGTACTTAGCTTTAAAGAAGACTTCGGTTTCCAAATTTTCATAATTTCAGGAGCTGGCCGACCGGCACTTGCGAACTGCTTCTGGCACCGCGCGGCAAAAAAGACTGAAGAAAATGGCGTCGGCTGTGTCTTATATACCCCTGTCGCACTGACGTCAGGAAAGAAAGCGACGACAACCGACGCCGGACCTAGACTTTGGAATTCGGCCAACCGAGGACCCGCCTGACGGCAGGAGAACCCATCTGTTATGACTGCAGCTGTATGCACGATGAACATCAAACAGTTGCTCAGATTTTCAAATGGCATTAGTCTTATTCATATAATATTGGAGTTACCTATGCAAATCCAAGGTGTGAAGAACGTTCTTACTAGCAGACTGCAGAGAAGGAAAAAAGGAGGGCAAATTAATAGACTGATTAAGAGACAAGTCATTAACCATCTTGGACATAAAAAATGATTATAACAGCCATAAGAGCCTGGAGGTCAGGCACTCTTTTAGCTGAAGTAAGGACCAAAAGAACAACAGTCCTCCAAGTGCAATGTTGCAAGGAAACTGATGCTACAGGCTCAAAAGGAGCCACAGTCAATGTCTGAAGCACAAAATTGAGGCCCCAGGAAGATGGAATAGGCTTCCTTGGAGGCATGAAATGAAGATGCCTTTAAAAAATTGTTTGACCTCAACCCTAGAGGCAAGAAGAGGAGTCAAGGGCAGACAAGCAGAAACAGCTGAAAGGTGAGCTTTAACTGAAGAATATGCCAACCCAGCATGGAGCAATTCACACAAATAAGACAGAAAATACAGTTGTGTACACTTACCATAAATGTAGATGTTCCAGTGTATTCAGTGTTGCAGTCATCACACTTGGGTTATCTGCCTGCAGGTAGCCCTCAGTCGGCCCGAATACCAGAGTCTTGGGATTTCTGCGTCAGTTGCTGTCGCCTCTTCCATGACGTCAAGTCGTCAGGGATATAAAACATGCAGCCGATGCCATTACATCAATTTTCCTTGTCCCAGATGTCAGGAGCCCCCAAAATAGGAAGCTATTACTTGGTGTGGAACACCTCCAGTAAAAAGTAAACACCCCTGCCATAAAAGATGGCCATAAAGAGGATAGGTAGAAAGGATATAGAAAACCAGGGGTAGGGAAACCAGGACTGCAACAGTGAATACACTCGAACATCTAAATTTATGGTAAGTGTACACAACTGTACTATGTTCTTTGTGTTTCACTGTTGCAGTCATTACACTTGGGTTGATTCTCAAAGCTGAGGAAGGGTGGAGGCAGTCAAGAAGTGTTAGGGTTGGCTAGCAGGCCTTGTAAGATTGCTGTAGCAAATTCAGCTCTGGATTTAGAAAAAATAGGTAAGTGGTAATGCTTGGGTGAAGGTGTGTACAGAACTCCAGGCTGCAGCTTCCAGGCTGTCCCTGGTATGGACTCCCCTGAGAAATGCTGTAGAGGTTGAAGTAGCTCTAGTGGAATGAGTTCTGATCCCCACAGCGGTAGGTTTTCTATGGTGCTTGTAGCAGAAATGGATGCAGTGTGTTATTCATTTGGAAATGGTTTGCTTTGAAATGGCCTTGCCCTCTGCCCCTGTAGCAAAGCTGACTAGCAGCTGGTCAGATTTTCTGAAAGGCTTAGTCCTGTCAAGGTAGAACCTGAGCTGTCTGTGCACGTCCATGGAGTGCAGGATCCTTTCCCCTTTATTCTGAGGATTAGGGAAAAAGGTTGGCAAATGGATGGATTGGTTTAAAGCCACACTGGATATTACCTCGGGCATAAAGAAAGGGTTAGTCCTGAGGGAAACCCTGTTAACATGGAAAGTAATGAAGGGCTCCACCGCCATTAGTGCCTGTAACTTAGACATTCTTGTTGCTGAAGTAATAGCTAGAAGTAAGGATGTTTTCCAAGAGAGGAATTTTAACTCTGCTGAAGCAACAGGTTCAAAGGGAGGGGGAGTGTGAGCTTCTCCAGTACAAAGTTAAGGTCCCAGGTCGGGGTGGGAGCTCTCCTAGGGGGCCTTAAATTGTTAGCTTCTCTCAGGAACTGTTTGATGAGAGGGTGAGAAAAGAGAGGAGGCTCAGTATTATAATGAGCTGAGATGGCAGAGGCATGAATCTTAATGGATGAGAAGGATAGGCCTCTGTGGAGCAGCTCTGCTAGGTAATCAAGGATTAGAAGTAAGTTGGGCACAGCTGTGTCCTTTCCTTGAGACTGACTCCAAGAACAATATCTTTTCCACATTTCGGCATAGGATTTCCTAGTACTAGGCTTTCTGGCCTCAAGGATGACGTCCAGCACCTGTTTGTTGAGGGATGCTAGTGGTGCATTTAGGGAATAAGCCAGGCTGCAAGGTTTAGGGTTTGCAGCTGTGGATGCAAAATCTGTCCCTTCTGCTGAGACAGCAGGGAAGGGGTGTGATGTAGGTGACAGGGTGGCACTGCTTTCAGACTGCATAGGTGTGGGTACCAGTGCTGGCGTGGTCAGTCTGGTGCAATAAGGATTGCCCTTGGCCTGTCCTGTTTGATCTTGAGTACTACTTTTGAGAGGAGCGGCAGAGGAGGAAAGGCATAAACTGAGAGGTTTTCCCATGTAAAGGATAGGGCGTCCACCTTCCAGGCTCTGCTGTAAAGGTTCCTGGTGCAAAATTTGCTCAATTAGTGGTTTTGGGGGGAGGCAAAAAGGTCCACCTCCGGTGCTCCCCACGTCTGAGTTAGAAGTTTGAATGAGTCGGGGTCCCGTTTCCATTCGTGAGGGTCCAGAAGATTTCTGCTTAAGTCTGCCAGTGAATTTTGCTTGCCTGGCAGGAACTGAGCTTGTAGGTGCACTTGGATGCTCAAGGCTGTGTTCCACAGAGCCATGGCTAACCTGCAGATGGATAAGAATGAGTTCCGCCCTGCTTGTTTATGTACCACATAACTGTGGTGTTGTCTGTCTTTATCAGGAGCTGTCCTGGAAGGATAAGGTATTTGAAGACTGTCAGAACATTCTATACAGCTAGCATCTCTTTTTGACTGAAATGCAGGGGAATTTGTTCTGGGCTCCATTTGCCTTGAATGCATTTGCCTGCCATGTGAGCCCGCCATGCATAGTCTAATGCGTCTGTTGTCCGGGTTTGGGTGGCGAGGGGTTGAGTGAAAGCAAGTCCCTTGTTGTGGTTGCAGCCTTCTGCCCACCAAAGGAACTCTGCCCTTAGACAAGGTATGACAGGAATCACTGTTTCCAGGTCCTGAGAATGTTTACACCAAAGACTTAATTACCATTGACTTTTCCTCATATGCAGTCTTGCATATGGAATTAGCAGAATGCATGAGGCCATGACCCCTATCAGTATTTTCCTTGCAGATAGCTGGGCTTTGATGGCCATTAGTTTGAAATAGTTTGTCAAATGGACCTGCTTTTCTGGAGTGAGGAATGCCATCTGGGAAGTTCCGTTCAAGCTTGCTCCCAGGAATACAATTTGTTGGCTGGGCACCAGTTGTGATTTCTTTTCATTGATGGTGTATCCCAGTGAAGTTAGAAGTCCTTTTACAAATGCCAGGTGCTGAAGTAGCAATTCCTGACTGTCCGCCTGAATCAGGCAATCGTCCAAGTATGGGTATATTTGAATATTTCTCTGCCTGCAGTATGCAATGGCTGGAGCCAGGCATTTTGTGAATACTCTGGGTGCAGTAGATAAACCAAAAGGAAGCACAGAGAACTGATAGTGCATAAAAAGCCTGCCCTGAAACGTAGATATTTCCTGTAAGACTCCCTTATGGGGATGTGCAGATAAGCTTCTTTTAAGTCTAGGGTCACTAACCAGGTATCCTTGGCTAGCATAGGAAGAAGCTGTTGCAGTGTAAGCATTTTGAATTTTGGGACCACCAGAAAGGTGTTGAGAATTGATAGATCCAGGATAGGGCGCCAAGAGCCCTCTTTTCTGGGCATCAGGAAGAGTCTGGAGTAGAAACCCTGTCCCCTTTGTTCTACTGGAAAAGACTGAATAGCCCTGATATGGAGAAGGGAAAGTACTTGCTTTTGAGACTGCCCACTGGTTTGGAGGAAGGTCTGGCAACCCGCTTGGAGTTGGCAGTGAATGGAAGTAGAATCTGTATCCCTGGGATACAATGTTTAGAACCCATCAGTCCTGAGTAATATCCCTGGGATACAATGTTTAGAACCCATCAGTCCTGAGTAATGGACATCCAGTTTTTTGCAAGAAGGGCGAGATTTCCTCCTAGGGGCGCAAGTAGTTGGGCATGGCTGGGAAGGATAACTGGAAAGTCATTGTGAACTTTTTCCATATGGGGGTGGCTTACCACTCCCTGGTTTTGAGGTAGAAACACTCCATTGTTTAGATCTCTGCATACCCTGAGACTATAGTCTTGGTGTCTGTTTCCCCTGGGTTTGGACTGCGAAGCCCTAAGAGGGACTGGAAAGGACCAGTTTTTGAAGGCCAATGCCTTCCGAATCTAAGTGGCTGCACCTGTAAGAAATCTTTGACGGTTTGCATAGATTTAGCTTTTTCTTCCATCTTTTTAAGAACTTCTGCTTTTGTGCCAAACAAACACTCCTAATTTAATGGAGCATCTAGTAATTTTGCTATGACATGGTCAGGCAAGACTTGTTCCTTTAGCCAAGCATGCCTTCTCAGTACAGACCCAGTGACAGCAGCCCTGCAAGATGCTTCTAAGGCATCAAACCCACACTGCAAAGTATGTTTACTAACTTGGTTTGCAGAATGCATTAACTCTTGTAAATCTTTATTTTCTGCACAATCTGGAAGTAACACAATTTTTTGTTTAATTAGTTCCATAATATGTTGCTGGTACTTCAACATGTGAAACTGGCAATTCAAAGCCCTGATGGCAAGAGTTGCAGAGGTATATACCTTCTTACCCCATCTGTCTAAAGCTCTAGAATCCCTGTCTGAAGGGGTAGGGTTTTTGGCTGTAGTAGCCCTAATGCCTTTAGATCCCTGGGAAATGGTCTCTGGATCCACAGTAGGATTCTTAAAGAGAAATTTGTGAAAGTCAAGTACTCTATAGTACCTGTCAAGTTTTCTAAAAGCTGGTGGTAAGGTGTCAGGAATAAGACTGGACTCCAAGAAGACATCTACAATAGCCAGGACAGGTGGTATAGCTAGAGGGCTATGCTGAGGAAAATCTAAAAATTTCCTGAGTCGCTTTTTGGACTGAGGATAGTCTTGGCATTCCCAGCGGAAATGCTCTCTTAAGGTATGCAAGGTTTCACCAAAAAAAAAAATCCTCTGCAGGGGAGGCAGAGGGAATGGATTCCTCTGCATCTGAGTCCTCATAGGTAGATAAGGCTATGTCCTGCAATTCAGAAAGGTCAGAGTCATCAGACTCCTGGTCTGTAGAATCAGAAGGAAATTTAATTATTTGTCTTTTGGCAGGGGAAGGCTGGCTTCCCCTAATTAGAGTAATAAGGTCTTCAGCCATTCTAAGCATTTCTTTTTGTGGCATGGGAGCTTGAGCATGCGCTTTGGATGTCGGTTTTCCAGGCACAGTGCGAACTCTGGGCCTGAGAAAAGTACAGTTGTGTACACTTACCATAAATGTATATGTTCGAGTGTATTCACTGCTGCAGTCATCACATTTGGGTTATCTGCTTGCAGTAGCCCTCAGTCGGCCTGATTAACAAAGTCTTGGGTCCTACGTCGGTTGCTGTCTCCTCTTCGTGATGTCAGGTCATCAGGGGTATAAAATATGCAACAGACATCATTACATCAGTTTTTCTTGCCTCAGATATCAGGTGCCCCCCTAATGGGAAGCAATTAAATCTATAAATATACAAGGTTATACCTCCAACAAAAAAGCAAATACACCAAAAAGCTTTTAAGCATTGTAAAGGAGAGAAGAGGTATAGCCAAAAGAAGTCAGGGGGCTGGAGGGAGGGTAACCAGGACTGCAACAGTGAATACACTCGAACATCTACATTTATGGTAAGTGTACACAACTGTACTATGTTCTTCGTGTTTCACTGTTGCAGTCATCACATTTGGGTAGATTCCCAAAGCTAAGGATGGGAGGAGGAATTGAGATAGCATTAGGACCAGCTATAAGGCCCTGCAAGACTCTGGATTTAGAGAAAACTGGCAAATCGTAATGCTTGGTGAAAGTATGTACAGAACTCCAGGTAGTAACTTCTAGGATGTCTCTGATAGGTACGCCTTTGAGAAAGGCTGTAGAGGTAGATGCAGCCCTGGTTGAGCGGGGTCTGATCCCCTGTGGGATAGGTTTTCCATGGTGCTTATAGCAGAGATGAATGCAATGGCCTATCCATTTGGAGATGGTTTGCTTTGAAATAGCCTTCCCCTCTGTCCCTGCAGCAAATGTCACCAGCAGTTGTTCAGATTTCCTTTGAGGCTTAGTCCTGTCCAAGTTGAATCTAAGTTGTCTGTGCACATCTAAGGAGTGCAGTATCCATTCCCCTTTGTTCTGTGGATTAGGAAAGAAGGTTGGAAAATGAATGGACTGATTAAGGGCCACACTGGATACCACCTTTGGCAAGAAAGAGGGATTGGTCCTGAGGGACAACCTGTCCACATGAAAAATGATGAAAGGCTCCACTGCCATAAGGGCCTGTAATTCAGATACCCTTCTTACTGAAGTAATTGCTAAAAGGAAAGCTGTTTTCCAAGAAAGGAATTTTAAATCTGCAGTAGCAGCTGGCTAGAAAGGAGGAAGGGTGTGTTTCTCCAATGCAATGTTAAGGTCCCAGGCTGGAGTTGGAGCTCTACTGGGTGGTCTTAAAATTTTTTTTTGACCCCTCTGAGGAACTGCTTGAGCAGTGGATGAGAGAAGAGGGGAGGTTCTGTGTTATAATGAGCTGAAATGGCTGAGGCGTGAATTTTTATTGAGGAAAAAGACAGACCCTTGAGAAGCATCTCAATTAACTAGGTTTACTATTGAAATGTCGAACAGCACTACATCGACTGTACTATAGTTGAACACGGAAGTTCGAAAATAGTAATGTCGACGACAAAAAAAACAATCTAGGAATGGTTTTAACATGGGTCGAGGTAGGTGTTCAGTATTATTCAGAACTACAAACATCTCCCCTACCTCGACCCATGTTAAAACAAAGTCCTAGATTGTTTTTTTGTCGTCGACATTACTATTTTCGAACTTCCGTATTCGACTATAGTACAGTCGATGTAGCGCCGTTCCGACATTTCAATAGTAAACCAATTAACTATTGTAAAATCTGAGGTAAATTGGGCACTGCTGTGCTCATCCCTTGACAACGGCTCAAGGCACAGAATCTTTTCCATTTTTCAGCATAAGATTTTCTAGTACTAGGCCTCCTTGCCTCTAAAATGATATTCATCACTGGTTTACTGAGGTATGGTAAAGGAGAGATTAGGTAATTAGCCATGCTGCTAGGTTCAGTGTTTGAGGCTGATGGTGCAGAATCTGGTTCTCCTGCTGAGACAGCAGGGTAGGAGTCTGAGGCAGGTGCTATGGGGCCAACAGTGGCACACTGCGCAGGAGGGGGTACCAGTGTTGGTGCAATGAAAATAGTCCTTGGTTTGTCTTGTTTGATCTTTAGTAGTACTTTGGAGAGCAGAGGCAGAGGAGGAAAGGCATAAACTGTTAGGTTTTTCCAGCTGAAGGACAAAGCATCCACTTTCCAAGCTTGTCTGTGGGGAGTCCTTGTGCAAAATTTTTCCAAATGATAGTTCTGGGGGAGGCAAACAGGTCTATATCTGGGCTCTCCCACTTGCTTGTCAACATGTTGAAAATCCTTGGTTCCAGTTTCCACTCGTGTGGGTCCATGAGATTTCTGCTTAGTCCGTCTGCCAGTGTACTAAGTTTTCCTGTCAGGAACTGAGCTTGTAGATGCACTTGGTAGCTCAAGGCTGTGTTCCACAATGCCATGTCTAGTCTGCAGAGGGAGTAAGAATGTGTACCCCCTGCTTATGTACCACATAACAGTGGTGTTGTCCATCTTTACCATTAAGTGTCCTGGAAGAATGTGGTCCTTGAAGGCTGTCAGAGCATTCTGTACAGCTAACATTTCTTTTAGATTGATGTGCAGGTGCATTTGACTTGGGTTCCATTTGGCCTGAATGCACTTCCTGCCAGGTTCACCCCCCCCCCCCATGCAAAGTCTGATGCGTCTGTTGTTAGGGTTTGGGCGGCAGGGGGTAGTGTGAATGGTAGTCCCTTGTTTTGGTGGCAGGCCTCTGCCCACCAAAAGAACTCTAGACGTAGGCAAGGTATGATAGGAATCATTGCTTCTAGATCCTGAGAATGTTGACACCATAGGCTTTTTAGATACCATTGTAGTTTCCTCATATGCAGTCTTGCATATGGAATTAGAAAAATGCAGAAGGCCATGAACCCCAAGGCTTGCAGTATTTGCCTTGCAAATAGCAGGATTTTTGTGGCCACTTGTTTGAAGTAGGTGGTCAAGTGAATTTGTTTCTCTGGCGTGAGGAAAGCCATCTGGGAAGTTGTACTCAAGCTAGCTCCCAGGAATATAATTTGTTGACAGGGTACCAGGTGTGATTTCTTTTCGTTTATGGTGTACCTTAGGCAAGTTAGCACCCTTTGTATAAAAGCCAGATGATTCAAAAGTATGTCCTGGTTTTCTACCTGAATTAGACAATCGTCCCGGTCTGGGTATATTTGAATATTTCTTTGCCTGCAAAATGCAATGACTGGAGCTAGGCACTTTGTGAATACCCTGGGCGCAGTAGATAAGCCAAAGGGCAGTGCAGAGAACTGATAGTGCATGAAGCCTGCTTTGAAGCGTAGGTATCTTCTGCAAGATTCCCTGATTGGGATATGCAGGTATGCTTCCTTTAAATCTAGTGTTGCCAACCAGGCATCTTTGCCTAGCATAGGAAGCAATTGGTGAAGAGTCAGCATCTTGAATTTTGGAATCACCAAAAAGGTGTTTAGAGTAGACAGGTCCACGATAGGACGCCATGAATTATCTTTTTGGATACCAGGAAAAGTCTCGTGTAGAAACATTGTCCCTTTTCCTCTTCTGGTACCAATCGAATAGCCCCTATGCTTAAGAGAGATTACTTGCTTTTGGGCCTCTGCCCACTGATTTGGAGGTAGATCCAGCCAACCGCTTGGAGTTGGTATCATGTGGAAGTGAAATCTGTATCCTTGGGACACTATATTTAAAACCCATTTGTCATGGGTAATGAGTCCCCAGTTCTTTGCATGAAGTGCAATCTTTCCCCCCAAAGGGGCAGTCAGTTGAGAAATGCTTGGAAGTTTTAAAAAGAAGTCACTGAGACAGTTTACCATAGGGGGGAGTTTATTACTCCCAGGTTTTGGAAGTGGAGGCCCTCCCACTGCTTAGTCCTGTGCATACCCTGGGACTGAAGCCTGGATGCTCTGCTGGATCTGGGTTTGGACTGAGAAGGTCTGGAAGAGGCAGGAAAGGACCAATTCTTAGAAGGCCAATGTCTACTAAATCTCAGAGGTTGTACTTGTAAAAAATCTTTAACGGTTTGCATAGATTTAGCTTTTTCCTCCATCTTTTTAAGAAATTCTTCTGCCTTGTTGCCAAACAGGCAGTCCTGATTTAAGGGAGCATCCAGTAATTTCGCTTTAACATAATCTGGCAAGGATTGCTCCTTAAGCCAAGCATGCCTTCTAAGTACAGACCCAGTTACAGCAGCCCTGCAAGATGCCTCTAGTGAGTCAAAACCACATTGCAACGTATGGTTACCAACTTGTTCATCAGAATGCATTAAATCCTGTAAATCCTTATTTTCAGCACAATCAGGAATCAACATAATTTTCTGTTTAAGCAATCCAATAATATGCAGCTGATACTTTAACATATGAAACTGGCAATTCAAGGCCCTAATGACCAAAGTTGTAGAAGTGTAAAACTTCTTACCCCATCTATCCAGCACCCTGGAGTCTCTATCAGAGGGAGTAGTATTTTTGGCAGTAGAAGCTTTATAACCTTTGGGTCCTGTGAAAAAGTTTCAGGATCCGCAGTAGGATTTTTGAAAAGGAACTTGTAAGAGTCAGGAACCCTGTAAAATCTATCAGGTTTTCTGGGAGCAGGAGGTAGACTCAGGAGCCATGCTAGATTCCGAAAAGGCATCATCAACAATGTCCAGTACAGGAGGTATAGCTAAAGGCCTGTGCTGGGGCAGGAGTAAGAAATCCCTAAGCCTCTTTTAAGAATCAGAGAAATCCTGACTTTCCCAACGAAAATGCTCCCTGAGAGTATGCAACGTTTCACCAAAAGAGAAATCCTCTGGGGGAGAAGCAGAGGGAATAGAGTCCTCAGCATCAGAATCCTCATAGGTAGATAAGGGTAAATCTTGGTCATCAGAGGAAACAGAAATTTCAGAATCCTGGTCAAAAGTATCATAAGCAAACTCAGTCCTAGGTCTCTTAGAGGGGGAAGGTTGGCTTCCCCTGATTAAAGTAATAAAGTCTTCAGTCATTCTTATCATTTGTTTTTTAGGCATAGAGGCCTGACCATGCGGTCTGGGTGTCAGTTTTCTAGGCATGGTTCGAGTTTTAGGCCTTGAAGAAGAAAATGGCTTTGGTTTAATATGCAAGTCAGTAGGGCCTGAATACACCCTCAGAAGCTGGTGCCTGCACAGAGGCTCTGGACCCATCCAAGTTAGAGACATCCGCAGGTTCCACAGTTGAAGCATCTCAAGGCATACCGGACTCATGGGTCTCAGTAGAGGCCTGCGAATCTGAAGTAGCTGGTATCAGAGGCTGCGAAAGCGCCTCACTAAGTACCGGCGCCTCAGCGGCCTGTCTCTGTCTTTATCTTTGCGTTTTTTCGGAATGTCGGTAGTCGGATGGCTTACCGAAGACATATCGGGATAATTAAACCGAGCACCAAAATATTTAGAAGCAAAAATATACAGACGACGGACAGTTCGTGGTTTAAATAAGGCACAAAACCGACAGTGAGGTACGTCGAGGTCAGGGCCTAGGCAAGGAATACAGTACAAATGAAAATCTTTGAGGTATTTGTTTTCCACAAGAAATGCAATTATTTACTTTTACTGACATCGGTTTAGAGCAAGAAAAGGTTTCCCCAACGAGGTACTTAGCTTTTAGTTGAAGACTTCGGTTCTGAAACTCGAAAACGAAAATTTCAGGAGTCGGCCGACCGGCACTTGCGAACTGCTTCTGCTTTGGGCACCACACAGCAAGAAAGACTGATGTAATGATGTCGGCTGCATATTTTATACCTCTGACAACCTGACGTCATGGAAGAGGAGACAGCAACCAATGTAGGACCCAAGACTTTGTTAATCAGGCCGACTGAGGGCTACTGCAAGCAGATAACCCAAATGTGATGACTGCAACAGTGAAGCACATAGAACATCTTGGTAGTTTTAGTTGGAAATGAAGTTGTCGGTTTAATATGAATATTGGTAGGTTGAAATACACCCTCAGAAGCCAGTGCCTGCACAGCGGCTCCGGACCCATCCAAAGTAGAGACATCCACAGGTTCCATAGTCAAAGAAGCATCTCGTGGCATACTGGACTCCAAATGGGTCTCAGTAGAGGCCTGTGAATCTGTAGAAGTGGGCATCAGGGACTGCAAAGGCGCCTCACTGAGTACTGGCGGACTGGCAACTACCTTAGCGGAAGCATCGTCAGCAGTTTTTGACCTATGCAGTCTGTCTTTGCAATTTTTTGGAAGATCGGTAGTGGGATGGCTTACTGAAGCCATTTCGGAATACGGAGAAAGTACAGTTTTGTACCTACCATAAATGTAGATGTTCGAGTGTATTCACTGCTGCAGTCATTACACTTAGGTTATCCTGCCGTCAGGCGGTCCCGCAGTTGGCCAGAGTTCCAAAGTCTTGGTCTGGCGTCGACGTCAGTGCGCCAGGGGTATATAAGATGCAGCCGATGCCATTTTCTTCAGTTTTTCTTGCCCCAGATGTCAAGTGCCCCCAAATAGGTAGGCAATACATATTGCTAATAACACATACATAAGAAATAAAAACAATACCTTCAGTTACAAGCAAATACACCACATAGGTTGTATAGGGTAGAAAGGTATAGATAAGTCCCAGCTAAGATAGTGGGGATGGAGGGAGGGTAACCTGGACTGCAACCGTGAATACACTCTACCATCTACATTTATGGTAGGTACAAAACTGTACTATGTTCATCGCGTTTCACTGCTGCCGTCATTACACTTGGGTTGAATCCCAAAGCTGAGGTTGGGTGGCTGGGTCTGTAAAGGATTCGGGGTGGCTATGAGGCCCTGCAGCACTGCAATGGCAAAGCCAGCTCTGGATTTAGAGTAAAGTGGCAAGTGGTAATGCTTGGTAAAGGTGTGCACTGAACTCCCAAGTTGCAGCTTCCAAAATATCCTTGGTAGGTACTCCTCTAAGGTAGGCAGTTGCCCTGGTGGAATGTGGCCTAATGTTGCTAGGTACAGTTTTTCCATGCTGTATGTAGCAGAAACGGATACAGTGTCCTATCCACTTTGAAATGATCTGCTTTGAAATAGCCTTTCCCTGTGATCCTGCAGCATATGCTACAAACAATTGCTCAGTTTTCTTGAAAGCTTTTGTTTTGTCCAAGTAGAAGCGTAACTGCCTGTGTATGTCCAATGAGTGCAGTAGTCTCTCCCCTTTATTCTGGGGATTTGGATAAAATGTTGGCAAGTGAATAGTTTGGTTAAGAGCCACACTGGATACCACCTTTGGCATAAATGTAGGGTTTGTTCTTAAAGAAACCCTGTCCTGATGAAAAATGATGACAGGTTCCACTGCCATTAGTGCCTGTAACTCTGAGACTCTTCGTGCTGAGGTTATTGCCAGAAGCAGAGCAGTTTTCCATGACACATATTTTAATTCTGCTGTATTGGCTGGCTCAAAAGGAGGTTAAGTTAGTTTTTCCAAGACAAAGTTGAGGTCCCAAGTTGGTGCTGGTGCTCTCCGGGGCAGTCTTATGTTTTTAGCCCCTCTGAGGTACTGTTTTAATAATGGATGAGAGAAGATAGGAGGGTCCGTGTTGTAATGAGCTGAGATGGCAGAGGTGTGGATCTTAATGGATGAAAAGGATAGGCCTTTGTCCAGCACCTCAGTTAAGTACTGTAATATCTGAGGAATATTTGGAACAAGAGGGTCAAAGCTTTGAGCCTAGTTCCAGGCGCAGAATCTCTTCCACTTTTCTGAATAGGATTTCCTGGTACTGGGCCTCCTGGCCTCCAAAATGACATCCATAACAGCTTTAGAGAGAGGTGTTGGCTGCTCGGCTAAGTAATGTGCCATGCAGCCAGGTTTAAGGTTTTGAGCTGGTTGTGCAGGATCTGATTGCTTTGTGGAGTCAGAAGATGAGGAATTTGAGGTAAAATCCATGCTGGGCCTTGAGCCAAGTTCTTTAAGATTGGGTACCAGTGCTGGCGTGGCCAGTCTGGGGCAATCAGGATCATTTTTGGCCTTTCTTGTCTGGCTTTTAGGAGTACCTTTGAAAGGAGAGGCAGTGGTGGGAAGGCATAAACTTTTAGGGTTTTCCAGCTGAACGAGAGAGCATCCACTTTCCATGCTTGTGTGTGGTAAGTCCTTGTGCAGAATTTCTGTAGTTGGCAGTTCAGAGGGGAGGCAAAAAGATCTGTCTGGGCACCCCCATTTTTGTGTTATCATGCTGAATACTTGTGGATTTAATTTCCACTCGTAAGGATTCACGATGTTTCTGCTTAAGTCGTCTGCCAGAGTATTTTTCTTTCCTGGCAGGAACTGTGCTTGCAGATGAACTTGATAGGTCAGTGCTGTGTTCCACAAAGTCATGGCTTGTCTGCAGAGGGGATAGGAATGAGTGCCCCCTTGCTTGTTTATGTACCACATAACTGTGGTGTTGTCCGTCTTTAGTAGTAGTTGTTCTGGATGCAGAAGGTCCTTGAAAGCTGTTAGGGCATTTTGTACAGCTAGCATCTCTTTTTGATTGATGTGAAGATGCATTTGGTCTGCAGCCCACTTGCCCTGAATAAATTTTTCTGCCATGTGTGCTCCCCAGGCGTAATCCGAAGCATCTGTTGTTAGTGTCTGCCTGGCTGTGGGTAAAGTGAAAGGCTGTCCCTTGTTGTGGTGACATGCCTGGGCCCACCATCGTAACTCCTATTGTAGGCAGGGAATAAGTGGTATTACTGTTTCCAAACTGTGACAGTGTTGAGTCCAAACACTTTTTAGGTACCATTGTAATTTCCTCATATGCAGTCTGGCATATGGTATTAGTAGTATGCAGGACGCCATGAACCCCAAGGCCTGCAGAATTTTTCTTGCAGGGAGTTGGGTTTTTGCTGCTATCAATTGAAAGTACTGGGTCAGTTGTCTTTGTTTGTCTGGCGTGAGATAAGCCATTTGGGTCGTTGTATTTAAGCTGGCACCCAGGAATATTATCTCTTGTGAGGGCACTAGTTTTGACTTCTTTTCGTTTACTGTGTACCCTAGGCAAATGAGCAATCTTTCTACAAACGCCAGATGCTTTAGAAGAATGTCCTTGCTCTCTGCTTGAATAAGACAGTCATCCAAGTAGGGATATATTTGAATTACTTTTTGTCTGCAAAATGCAATTACTGGTGCCAGGCATTTTGTGAAGACCCTGGGTGCAGTAGATAAGCCAAAGGGCAGTGCAGAGAATTGGTAATGCATTGTGCCAGCTATGAATCTGAGGTATCTTCTGCAATTTTGTCTGAATGGGACATGCAGGTATGCCTCTTTGAGGTCCAAAGTAACAAGCCAAGCCTTCTTGCCCAGCATGGGAAGAAGTTGCTGTAGAGTCAACATTTTGAATTTCCGAACATCCAGGTAAATATTTAGAGTAGATAGGTCTAGTATGGGTCTCCAGGCTTTGTCCTTTCTGGGGACCAAGAAAAGTCTTGAGTAAAATCCTTGTCCTTGTTCCTGTTGTGGCACTTTTTGAATAGCTCTCATGTCCATGAGGGCTGTAATTTGTTTTTGAGCCTCTGCCCATTGATTTTGTGGTAGGTCTGGCATTCCTTTTGGCCTTGGTAGAGTGTGAAAGTGGAACCTGTAACCTTGAGACACAATATCCAGAATCCATTTGTCTTGGGTGATTATATGCCAATTTTGTGAAAAAAGAGCTAGTTTTCCCCCTAAGGGAGCTGCCAAAAGGTAAGTGCTTGGCATGTGAAGGGTGAAGTCATTGGGACTGTTTCCTATAAGGTTGTGACTTGTTTTCTCCTCCTTTCGGGGTAGAAGCACCCCACTGTCGTGGTCTGTAAGAGATTTGGGGCTGAGATCTGCCCCTTGGGCGTCTGTATCTGCCTCTTTGTGGTCTGTCTGACACTGGAAAGGACCAATTTTTTGAAGGCCAATTTCTGCTAAATCGAGGTGGCTGTACTTGTAAGAAATTCTTC
The DNA here is from genome assembly GCF_019279795.1 of Protopterus annectens. NCBI lineage: Eukaryota > Metazoa > Chordata > Ceratodontiformes > Protopteridae > Protopterus > Protopterus annectens. The sequence goes on from NC_056745.1 coordinate 1,221,537,505, forward strand.
ACTGTTTGCATAGATTTTGCCTTATCCTCCATTTTCTTTAATACCTCTTCTGCCTTAACACCAAACAAGATATAATGGAGCATCCAATAATTTTGCTTTAACATGATCAGGTAAACCTTGTTCTATTAACCAAGCATGCCTTCGAATCACAGATCCTGTAACTGCGGCTCTACAAGAAGCCTCTAATGAATCAAAACCACATTGCAGAGTATGTTTTCCCACTTGTTCAGCTGCATGCAATAAATCCTGCATTTCCTTATAGTCAGGACCTTCTGAGCTTGTAAGCATTTTCTGTTTTAACAGAGACATTAAATATTGTTAGTATTTAAGCATGTGGAACTGGCAATTTAAAGCCCTTACTGCTAAAGTTGCAGAAGTGTAAACTTTCTTCCCCCATCTATCTAATGCTCTAGAATCCCTGTCAGAGGGAACTGGATTTTTAGCAGTGGAAGCCTTTACCCCTTTGGGACCCTGGGAAGTAGTTTCTGGGTCAGCAGCAGGGTTTTTATAAAGAAATTTGTGAGAGTCAGGGACTCTATAGTACCTATCTGGCTTGACTGGTGCTGGGGGCAAAGAATCAGGGGTTAAACTGGATTCAGAGAATACATCATCCACAATATCTAACACAGGCGGAATAGCAAGGGGCCTGTGCTGAGGCAATAAAAGAAAATCTCTGAGCCTTTTCTTGGATTCTGAATAATCCTGGCTCTCCCAATGGAAATGCTCCCTCATGGTATGTAAAGTTTCCCCAAAAGAGTAATCCTCAGGAGGAGAGGCTGAAGGGATAGATTCTTCAGCATCAGAGTCCTCATAGGGGGGTAAAGAGTATCCCTGGTCTGAAGAGGAATCAGAAGAAATGGAAACCTGGTCAGAGGAATCATAGTCTGTATCCTGCCTAGGCCTTTTATCAGGAGGGCGATGGGAACCCCTGATCAGAGTAATTAGGTCTTCAGCCATTCTGAGCATCTGTTTTTTAGGCCTGTCCAGGTGAATGCTGTATTTGTTTCTTTGTCTTTAATGGAGTTTTAGACTTGGTTGTTGTTTTGATGGTAAGCTGTGAAGGTCTGAAAACACCCTTAGAAGCCAATGCCTGCTCAGCGGCTCTGGACCCATCTGAGGGGTTAATTTCCGTAGGCCCAATACCTTGAGTTTCCAGAGGCCTAGAAATCTCCACGTGGGAGTCGGAGGCCGCCTGTGGCTCTGAGGTAGCGGGTGTCAGGGGCTGCGAATTCACCTCACTGAGAACCGGCAAACCGGCGACTAGCCTAGAAGAGGCTTCATCATCAGTTTTGGACCTCGGATGCCTGTCATTATCTTTGTCTTTGCATTTTTTTGTGTATTCCGGTCATCGGTTGTTCCGACGGCATTGGTATAATTGAACCTTCGGCCAAAATAATGGCGAGCAAAATCAAACCGACGTTTAATAGTACGCTTGTTAAATCTAGCACAAAACAGACACCTAGTGACGTTGTGGTCTGGACCTAGGCATGGAATACAGTAAGAATGAAAATCCTTATGAGGTATTTGCTTCCCACAAGAAATGCAATTATTAACTTTTACTGACATTGGTCTGAGGCAAGAAAAAGTTCCCCCAACGGGGTACTTAGCTTTATTTAAGACTTCGATTCTGAAATTCGAATTTGAAAATCTCAGGAGTCGGCCGACCGGCACTTGCGAACTGCTTTTGCTTCGGGCACCGTGTGGCAAGAAAGACTGAAGAAAATGGCGTTGGCTGCATCTTATAATACCCCTGGCGCACTAACGTCAGGGAAGAAGCGACAGCAACGACGCCAGACCAAGACTTTGGAACTCTGGCCGACTGCGGGACCGCCTGACGGCAGGATAACCCAAGTGTAATGACTGTAGCAGTAAAACACAATGAACATCTACAGCGAAAGAATTTAGCTACAAAAATAGCCCGACGACAAATGGTTCAGCTGTTAAACAAGGCACAAAACCTACAGTGAGGGACGTTGTTGTCTGGGCCTAAACAGGTGTCGCAGTAAGAATGAAATTGTCTGTGAGGTATTTGCTTTCCACAGGCAAGACAATTGTTAATTTTTTCTGACATCGACTAGAGCAAGAAAAAGGAATCCCTAATGGGGTACTTAATTTTAGAAGACTTCAGATCTGAAACTCAAAAAAACAAAAATTTCAGGTAGTGGCCGACTGGCACTTGCTAACTGCTTTGGCTTCGGGCTCCTTCTCGGCAAGAAAGACTGATGTAATGGCGTCGGCTGCATGCTTTATACACCTGACGACCTGATGTCATGGAAGAGGTGACAGCAACTGACACAGAAATCCCAAGACTCTGGTATTCGGGCCAACTGAGGGCTACCTGCAGGTAGACATCCCAAGTGTGATGACTGCAACAGTGAAACACAATGAACATCTAAAGGGATCCCCATTGAAAAGTAAAAGTATTAAGTACCCTATTCAATCACAGCCTAATCACTGACTTTGTCCCTGAGGAATGGAGAACAGCAGCAGTTATTCCCCTCCACAAAGGTGGCTTAGCAACAGACCCAGGGAATTACAGACACAGAAGTTTGACCAGCCTCATTTGTAAAGTCATGGAATCATTATGAACCTCATAAATAAAGACATTGGTGACCTCCAAACCCTGGATCTGACCCAATTTGATCCTGCCTCTTAAATCTGGTGGATTTCTTTGAAAATGTGACCAGGGCCGTTGACTAGGGCAAATCTGTGCACACAGCATACCTCGACTTGCAAAGGCCTCTGACACAATCCCATACTCGGCCATTACTGATAAACTTAGCAAACTGAATGTAAACTCCTTTGTTGCAAGATGGGTTGTCAACTGGCTCACAAACCAGTTACAGAGTATCAAAGTGGGTGACTCCACATCAACCAGCAGACCTGTCATCAGCAGGATGTCGCAAGGGTCAGTGCTGGGCCTCCTACTGTTTGGTATATACTTCTCAGAAGTTCAGGCCAAAACTAAGGGGGTGTGGCTGACCAAGTTTGCGGACGACTGCAAACTAGGTGCAATTATTGAATCTGCATATTATATCAGTATACTTCAGGAGGGTCTTACGCAGAACAACTGGTGTCTTAGGGTCTCAAACTGAATGCAAAGAAATGCATCATCACTCCCTTCACTGCAAACAATGTCCCTTTATACTATCAAATTAACAACAATACTCTATGTACCTATGAAGTAGTAAGAGATCTGGGATCACAAGTAGACTGCGACCTCAACTTTATCCACCATGTGTCTACTGTACTAAGGAAGGCTTTTTATGTAGCACACTTGATTAGCAAAGGCATTGCCTCTAGAGCAAAGGAGGTTATAATCCCTCTATATGCGTCACTAATCAGACCCATAATTGAGTATAACGTCCCTTTCGGCATTTACCGTACAAAGCACCTGCAGCAATTGGGGAGACCTCAAAGGTTTCTAGCTAAAAAGATCAAGGAACTCCAGCACATGCCATATGCCTAGCTAACAGAGTGATCTCTGACCCAAATCTAATGAATTTGCTGCACACCCACAAATCAAATGTGACTAGAGCTACCTAATCCACAGACCTAAATATGGCTTGCGACTTGAATAGGACGTAATGGAGGGACAGATTTGCCTCCCAGCGACTGCCGCGTCTTTGGAATAGGCTGCCAATTCATGTGAAAGAGAGCACCTCTATGACACTGTTCAAAAGTATCCTGGACGAGTGGAAGAGGCACAGTAAATTCTTACCGGGGACAGCACCCACAACACCTCCGAATATGGGCAGTCATTAATAAATACAATCTTGGCTATCGATTAGAGTATCTATGGTATTACATTGGGATGAAATGGCTAGGCTTGAAATGACCTCTGGGACAATAGTCTATTAACCTCCTATGATCCTATGAAAAGGGATCCTGGTTATGAGAAAGGCACCAGACAGAAAATCTCTTCCATTTGGACAAATAAAATTTCCTGGTAGTGGGTTTCTTTGCCTCCTGCAGAAAACTAAACATGTCCTCAGGAAAGCGGTCCCTAAAAGGGGATCAAAATCCTATCACCCACAGCATCAGTTGAAGAGTGGACAAGTGAGGATGGATCAGAGACCCCTTGTCTTGTGTGAGATGATCCACACTGTGAGGTAACTTCTGCTGACTGCTAATGGCTGAGTAAAGGAGAAGGGGAAGCAATGCTGTCCGGGGCAAAAGGGAGTCACCAGCAAGATTTTGGGATAGTCTTGCTTGAGCAGGATCCTCGAAGGGAAGGAAGGCATAGATAAACACCCCCTTCCAAGGAAAAGAAAGTGTGTCCAGCTTCCAGGCCAGAGGCCTGTTTTCTGTTCAGAGGGGAGGCAAAAAGATCTACCTGTGGAGTACCCCACCAACAGACAATGTCCAGAAACACATCTCTATGAAGCATCTGTTTGTGAGCCTGTATAATGGACCTGCTCAAGGAGTCTGCCACTATATTCTCCTCTGAAAGAATGTAGACAGCCTGAACAGTCATTCAGTACTGGACAGCTATATCCTAGACCTGAAGATCAAGTCTGCAAAGGAAGTAGGACCGCGTTCCCCGCCCTTGCTTACTGATATACCACATCACTGTGGTATTGTCTGCAAAGACTTTGTGAGGCCCTGGAAGAGAGAAGGAATGAAAAGCCCAAAGATCTAAAAGGAGAGCTCTCGCCCTCCTTTATGCTGATGTGACCTGACCTCTAATGAGGAGGCCAGAGACCCTGAACCTCAAAAGAACTGAAGGAGACTCCACACCCCCTGCTCAAGGCATCCAAAAAAAGTTCCTGAGATGGGACTGGAGGTCGAAAAGGAAGTCCTGGGTTGAAATAAAGCTGATGAATTCACCACTTAAGTTTGAGTTTGAGGCATGGAAGGAAATGAACTAGGAAATCTTGAGGATGACAGTGTTGAAGCCGCAGCGACTTGAGGAACCACTGTAGTTTTTTCATATGGAGTCGGGCTAGAGGCAGCATACGAAAGGTGGGGGCCATGAATCCTAGAACCCTGAGAAAAACCCTTGCTGTGACAGAAGCCAAAGGAAGAAGAGACTGAAAAAAGGTGATCAGAGAAAAAGACTTGGGCAGAGGGCAGGGATGCCAACACAGGAATGGTCTGGATTCTGCAACTGAGAAAAATGTTATCTTGAGAAGGAACCAGGACCAATTTCTAAAAATTTATGGTGAGCCCCAGGATTTGTACCAGACAAACTGTAAAAGTACAGTTTTGTACCTACCATAAATGTAGATGTTCGAGTGCTAATACAGCTGCAGTCATAACAGATGGGTTCTCCTGCCGTCAGGCGGGTCCTCGGTCGGCCGAATTCCAAAGTCTAGGTCCGGTGTCGGTTGTCGTCGCCTCCTCCCTGACGTCAGTGCGCCAGGGGTATAAAAGTACCAGCCGACGCCATTTTCTTCAGTTTTTCTTGCCCCAGATGTCAGGTGCCCCCAGAAGGAAGGCAATACATAAATTTGTGTAATAAAGCAATGCAATATAATCAAAATACAGTAGTTGCAAGCAAATACACCATAAAAGAATACCCCAATCAGGTTGTATGAGGAGGTGTTAGCCAATAGGCCTGTCCCAAGAGGGGAAGGAGGGAGGGAAACCTGGACTGCAGCTGTATTAGCACTCGAACATCTACATTTATGGTAGGTACAAAACTGTACTATGTTCATCGTGCATACAGCTGCAGTCATAACAGATGGGTAGAATCCCAAAGCTAAGAAGGGGTGGTAGACACTAGGTGGAACTAGGAGGAGCCAGAATGCCCTGCAAGACTGCAGTGACGAAGCCTGCTCTAGTTTTGGAGTATAATGGTAGGTGGTAGTGCTTGGAGAAGGTATGCACAGAACTCCAAGTGGCTGCTTCCAAAATATCTTTGGTAGGAACTCCTCTGAGGAAAGCTGCAGAGGTAGCTGTGGCCCTTGTGGAGTGAGATCTGATGCCTGCAGATACAGTTTTACCATGAAAAGAGTAACAAAAGTGTATGCAGTGGGCTATCCATTTTGAGATTGTCTGTTTGGAAATTGGCTTCCCTTGAGCTCCTCTAGCATAGGACACAAAGAGCTGTTCTGATTTTCTGAAAGGCTTTGTTCTGTCCAAATAATAATGCAGCTGTCTGTGGATGTCCAAGGAATGTAGTAGTCTCTCCCCTTTGTTTTGAGGATTAGGGTAAAAGGTAGGTAAGTGTATAGCCTGATTCAAAGCTACCCTGGATACCACCTTTGGCATAAAGGACGGGTTGGTTCGTAAGGAAACTCTGTCCTGATGGAAGATGATAAAAGGCTGCACAGCCATGAGGGCTTGTAGTTCCGATACCCTACGGGCTGAGGTGATAGCCAGAAGGAAAGCTGTTTTAAAGGACAAATACTGCAAATCTGTTGAGGCAGCTGGCTCAAAAGGAGGCAAGGTCAGCTTTTCTAGAATAAAATTGAGATCCCAAGCAGGTATTGGTTGTTTCCTTGGGGGTTTTATATTCTTAGCCCCTCTGAGGAACTGTCTTAAGAGGGGGTGAGAGAATAAAGGAGGATCAGTGTTGTATTCTGCAGAAATGGCTGAGGCATGGATTTTGATGGAGGAGAATGAAAGTCCACTGCTTAGCAGCTCAGCTAGATACTGTAATATTTGAGGTAAATTCAGTTTTCCAGGATTCTGGCCTGTTTTCTCATTCCAGGCACAAAACCGTTTCCATTTTGCGGAGTAAGCTTTTCTAGTAGACGGCCTTCTGGCCTCCAAAATGACATCCTGCACCTCCTTGGAGAGTAGGGTCTGTTGTGATGTTAAGGAATCTTCTATGTGGCCAGATTGAGTGTTTTCAGCTGACTGTGAAGAGTTTTGAAGCTGTGCTGAGTCAGAAGAAGAGGCATTAGAGGTAGGGTCCATGGAGGGAATCGTCAGGCTCCTCAGGAGTGGGTACCAGTGCTGTCTTGGCCAGTCTGGAGCAATGAGAATCATCTTTGGTCTGTCTGCTCTGGTTTTTAATAGAACTTTGGGCAGCAGAGGAAGAGGTGGAAAGGCATAAACTGTCATTGTTGTCCAACTAAAAGAGAGCGTCCACTCTCCAGGCCTGTGGATGAAAAGTCCTTGAGCAGAATTTTGTCAATTGGTGATTTTTGTGGGAGGCAAAGAGATCTATGTCTGGCCTTCCCCATGCTTGAATTATCTCTGTAAAAACTTGAGGATGCAACTTCCATTCGTGTGGATCTGTCATATTTCTGCTTAGGTTGTCTGCCAGCGTGTTTTCCTTGCCTGGCAAGTACTGTGCTTAAAGTTCGATTTGTAATTCCAGAGCCATGTTCCAAAGTGACATGGCCAGCCTGCATAGGGGGTATGAATGGGTTCCTCCCTGTTTGTTTATGTACCACATTACTGTGGTGTTGCCTGTCCTTATCAATAGTTGACCTGGATGCAGAAGGTCTTTGAAAGCTATAATAGCATTTATTACTGCTAGCATTTCCTTTTGATTGATGTGAAGGTGTTTTTCTTTTTGGGACCATTTGCCCTGAATGCACCGATCTGTCATGTGCGCCCCCCAGGCGTAGTCCGAGGCGTCTGCTGTGATGACTTGATTTGCTTGAGGCTTGCAGAATGAGAGACCTGTGTTTGTTTGGCATGCTTGAGCCCACCACAGAAATTCCTTTTGAAGACATGGAATTAGTGGTATTATTGTTTCCAAAGTGTGGCTGTGTTGAGACCATACATTTTTCAGGTACCATTGAAGATTCCTCATATGTAGCTTTGCACATGGGATTAGTAGAATGCAAGATGCCATGAATCCCAGAGCCTGCAGGATTTTCCTTGCAGTCAGCCTGGTGAAATTTGCTAGTGTTCGGAAGTACTGAGTTAGTTGCCCCTGCTTCTCTGGCGTAAGGTAGGCCATCTGGGTGTTTGTGTCCAAGTTGGCACCCAGGAAAATTATTTTCTGAGAGGGTATTAGCCTTGATTTCTTTTTGTTGACTGTGTATCCCAGAGAATTCAACAACATTATTACAAAAGCCAGATGTTTCAGAAGTATGTGCTTGCTGTCCGCTTGGATCAGGCAGTCATCCAAATATGGGTATATTTGTATCCCTTGAAGTCTGCAGTAGGCAATTACTGATGCCAGGCATTTCGTGAATACTCTGGGCGCAGTAGATAAGCCAAAGGGCAATGCAGAGACTTGATAATGGGTTGAACCAGCAAGAAATCTGAGGTATCTTCTGCAATTTTGTCTGATTGGGACATGCAGGTATGCCTCCTTGAGGTCCAATGTTACCAGCCAAGACTCCTTGCCCAGCATGGGAAGAAGCTGCTGTAATGTGAGTATCTTGAATTTTGGTACGAATAAAAATGTGTTTAGGATGGATAGGTCCAAAATAGGTCTCCGATCTTTTCCCTTCCTTGGTACCAGGAATAGTCTGGAATAAAAACCTTGACCTTGTTCATGAGTAGGTACCTCTTGAATAGCTTTCATGTCCATGAGATCTGAAATTTGTCTTTGTGCCTCTGCCCTTTGATTGTGTGGCAGGTTTGGCATGCCTCTCATTTTTGGAAGGGTGTGAAAATGGAATCTGTAGCCTCTGTTTATAATGTCCAGGATCCATTTGTCTTTTGTGACAATATGCCAATTTTTTGAAAATAATGCCAGTTTTCCGCCTAAGGGTGCTGCGATTTGAGCCTTGCTTGGCATGCAAAGGGGAAAATCATTGGGCTTGCTTTCTGAATGGCTGCGAACTATCCTCACCACCTCTTTGTGTAGGAGCTTGCCATTGTCTGCCTCTAAATGATCCTTGAGATTGCCCTCTGCCCCTCGGGCACCTCTATCTACCTCTTTGGGGTCTGTCCGTGGCTGGAAAGGACCAATTTTTCGAAGGCCAATTTCTACTGAAACGTGGAGGTTGTACCTGTAGAAAATCTTTCACTGTTTGCATTGATTTAGCCTTTTCCTCCATTTTCTTTAATACCTCCTCAGCTTTAACACCAAATAATACATCCTTTTGTAGAGGGGCATCTAGTAATTTAGCTTTGACATGATCTGGTAAGGTTTGCTCCTTGAGCCAGGCATGTCTACGTATGACTGATCCTGTAACAGCAGCTCTACATGAGGCCTCTAGAGCATCAATACCACATTGCAAGGTATGTTTACCCACTTGTTCTGCACTATGCATCAAATCCTGCAACTCCTTCAAGTCTGGTTGTTCAGGTTGTGACATTTTACTTCTCAACTGTGATAACAGAAACTGTTGATACTTTAGCATATGGAACTGGCAGTTTAATGCCCTCATGGTTAAGGTGGCCGAGGTGTATACCTTTTTTCCCCACCTTTCTAAGGATCTGGAATCTCTCTCGGAAGGTAATGGGTTTTAGCAGTGGAGGCCTTAATTCCCTTGGGGCCCTGTGAGATAGTTTCTGGGTCAGCCGCATGGCTTTTGTATAAAAATTGGTGTGAGTCAGGAACCCGGTAGTACCTGTCAGGCTTGACTGGGGCTGGAGGTAAAGAATACAGGTTAAGGCAGGCCTCCGAGTACACATCATCTAGTATGTCTAAGACAGGAGGTATAGCCAGAGGCCTGTGCTGAGGTAGCAAGAGAAAATCCCTAAGTCTTTTCTTGGAATCTGAGTACTCTTGGCCTTCCCAGTGGAAGTGTTCCCTTAAGGTATGCAAGGTTTCCCCAAATGAGTAATCTTCTGGGGGGGAGACAGAGGGAATGGACTCCTCAGCATCAGAATTTTCAAAAGGGGAGTAAGAATGTTCCTGTTCATCAGAGTGCTCTGAAATAATGGAGGCCTGGTCAGACGAGGGGGATTCTTCCTCCACTCTGGGCCTTTTGTCCAGGGGGGGGTTGAGAACCCCTGATAAGAGTAATCAAATCCTCAGCCATTATAAGCATCTGTTTTTTAGGCATGGGGCCTGGAGAAGGGCCCTGTGGAGCTTGTCTCTTAGAATGGATGGCTGCTTTAGACTTAGTGAAAGCCTTGATAGAAAAAGAAGAGGAAGGTCTGAAGACACCTTGAGAGGAGGCAGACCTGTCTACATTTTGAGATTCACCACCAAGAGTGGCTTCGGTATCTGTAGTCGGGGTGTGGGCCGAGGAGCCTGCGACCTCGGGCACAGAAGACACCGCCAATGAAGTGTCGTCGGTAGGCAGGGGCTGCGTAGGCGCCTCGCTGAGAACCAGACCACCTGTAGTCGGCTTTGGCGTGGTGTCGGTAGAGGCCGCGGACCTTGTGTGTCGGGTCTTTATCTTTGCGTTTTTTAGACAAAACTGGAGTCGGAGTATCCGACGACATAATATAGTTACATTTTTTGCCAAAATAGTGCTGGGCGAACTCTGCCCGATGCTTAATGGTGCGTTTGTTGAAAGTAGCACAAAAATGACAGACCGAGACGTCGTGGTCTGGGCCTAAGCAAGGAATGCAGAGGGAATGAAAATCCTTATGCAGTATTTGCTTCCCACAAGAAATACAATTATTAACTTTGTCTGACATCGGTCTGAGGCAAGAAAAGTTTCCCCACCGGGGTACTTAGCTTTCAAGAAGACTTCGGTTGCAAAATTTTCGTAATTTCAGGAGCTGGCCGACCAGCACTTGTGAACTGCTTCTGCTTCGGGCACCACGCGGCAAGAAAGACTGAAGAAAATGGCGTCGGCTGGTTCTTTTATACCCCTGGCGCACTGACGTCAGGGAGGAGGCGACGACAACCAACGCCGGACCTAGACTTTGGAATTCGGCCGACCGAGGACCCGCCTGACGGCAGGAGAGCCCATCTGTTATGACTGCAGCTGTATGCACGATGAACATCTGGAGGTGCTGAAAAAGTAGCTCAGATGATGAAGTCTGAATGAGTAGGTCATCTAGATAAGGAATGATCTGAACCCTTCTCACCCAGCAAAAGGAAATGACAGGAGTGAGGCACTTGAATACCCTTGGGGCAGTAGAGAGGCCAAAGGGCAAAGCCGAAAACTGAAAATGCAAGGGAGAAACAGAAACATAAACACTTCCTGAAAAGGGGATGAATGGGGATGTGAAGATAGGCATCCTTGAGGTCCAGGGATACCAAGAAGGCCTGAGTAAGAAGAAGAGGAAACAGGGTTTGAAGGGACAACATCCTAAAAGAAGGGATCTTTAGAAATGTGTTGAGCTGAGAAATGTTCAGAATGGGTCTCTAGGTGCCTCCCTTTCATGGAACCAGAAACATCCTGGAATAAAACCCACTCCCTTCCTGGACAGGGGGCACAACTTTAATGGTGCCCTGAGCCAAGAGGACCTGAAACAGTTCTGGAAAGAAAGGAAGCTGTTCCTGAGGAAGCTGAGGAATGCCCAAAAAAGGATGAAGGGATTTCCATACCATGAAATATCCCTAGGAGATGATGGATAAAACCCAATAGTCTTGAGTAACCCTTAACTAACTGGGGAGGGACAGGGGAAGACAAAGGGATAAGGGAACCTGGCCTAGGAAAGGGGGAAGCAAAATGTCAGACAGAACCCGGGTTGTCTTGAAAAGGAGGCATCTGAGATGTAGGAGTCTGAGTAGACTTAGCAGGGGGTAAATGCCTAAAACCATTTTCAATTTTAGGAGGGGGGGGGGGCTGTCTGCGAACAAAAGCAAATTGGGATGGTTAATTCCTCTGGAATTTAGGGATAGGAGACACCAATACATGTTGCAATTCCTGCAAGGCCTTGTCTTTATTCTTTAGGGACTTAAAAAGCACAGCAGCAACAGAACCAAAAAGGTTCTTACTAAGAAACATCCAACAATGTTGCCTTAATATCCTGAGGTAACGGATGGAGATGAAGCCAAAAGTAACGTCTCAAAAACAGAAACAAATGCAACAGAGATAGAGGAAGCATCAGCTGCATTATAACATTTAATAGAGTAGTGAGCTACCGGAGAGGCAGAACCCAGTAAAGAAAGAGATGAGACCTTCCCTTCTGAATCAGGGAGGTCAGAAATTGCCTATGAAACTTAAGAAAGAAGGTTAAAACATACCTGGTCATATGGGTCTGGTAATTAAAAGCCCTAAAAGCCAGGGTGGCAGCAGTATACACCTTTTTGTCTAGACATTTCATGGCACTACTGTCATTATCAGAAGGAAGTAGTTTAGTGAATGGCAAAGGTTTAGAAAGTTTGTCAGAAGAGACAGGCACTACAGAAGGATCAACAGAAGGACAGCTGTGTAAAAACTTACAATCATTAGGCACCTTGTAAAATCTGTCAGGTTTCTTTGGGAGTGGAGGTTGGGAATCAGGGACAACAAAGACAACTGAAAAGGTATCTAAAAGGGCAGCCAAGAGTGGAGGTACAGCAGAGGGCTTTGGAGACACCATCTGCAGGAGTTCATAACAACTCTTTTGAATGTCAGAAACCTTAGAACAGTCCCATTTGAAATATTCCATCATATGAGAAATAGCATTACCAAAGGACAGTTCTTCTAAGGGAGAGTCTGGATTAACGGAATCTTTCTCCTCAGACCCATAATCCAAGGGAGAAGAGATTTGAGAAGAGTATGCCAACGACTCTTTCCCAGAATCCAAATCCTCATCAAAGGACTCCTGCTCTCTGGGCCTCTGAAGAAGAGTAGAGGACCAGGGAGGAGCAAGTACAGCAATTCCTTGAGGAGGCTTTACAGCCATAAAGGCATTACACAACCCCTGGGTAAAATTCTGCCATTCATGTTTGGGATCATTAACAGCAGGGGGAATATGCGTATTTGTTTTGTTTTTTCTTCTGAGGAATGTCTGCCCGAAAAACCCTAGCAGGTTTGGACCTTTGAAAACAGTCAACCAACGTATGAGGAATCTACTACTCTCAAACTAGAATTTGCAGTATAGCTCAGATATAATCAGCAGAGGTCCCCCATCAACATCCAGAGTGGATGCTTGCAAAGCCTCCGAGGATGTGTGAGAAGTCGGATCTGTGCCAGCCTCTGAAAGGGTCATAGCAGAAGAATGTAAGATAATAACCAGATGATTCTCCCGGCTTTCACTAGCCTCGAGCGAGATGTCTGGGAGAGGCGGGACAGCAGCTGAATTAGATATGAGTTTTTTGGCCTTTTTCTTTGCAGGCGGCTGACCTTCGGGATGGGAAGACTCTGCCATAGCATCTTCCACCAACAATTGGTTCTTCAGGTGAATCGACAAGGATGAGAGATGACTATGTAGGGTCTTGGGGACAAAAGCTCATCAGATAAAATACTGCATGTGGTCGTGACAAACTCCCAAACAAAAGAGACAATATTTGTGATGATCTTTATGGGGACTCTGCCTCCCACACTGACATTTTCCCTTTCTGGATGACATGTAAACACACCAAAATAAAAATAAAAATAGATAAGAAAAAAAACAACTGGGCACTTCTCTGAAACATGGCTCTGTAACCAGCACAGGAGGAGGAGTGTTCAAACAGACAGTCAATGATGGCGTTCAGACTGGTGGCAAAGAAATTCTGAGGTATGCACGTAAGTACATCACCTTTATGCCTTACTACTTGAGCAGGTAGCATATGTGTGATGTGCAATGACTATAAATTTCTAAGGCTTTGCCATACTGGCTAGACGTTGCGCTACCCTTGGTAGGGAATCCCTTATATTAAGAATACTGCAACCATGATATGGAAGGACATCAATAATTTTATGGTCTTTAAAATAATACAAAATACAACTACAGTTTAACTAATTATACCAAATCAGACACAACATGAAAAGACTAGTTAAGAATGGATACAAGTTATATGACAATGATTTAAGAGTTAGAGAAATGTTATCCAGTTTATAGAGACAGTAAAGGTAAGTTAATACAAACAGGGATTACAATACGAAGTGAGAGAAATCATGGTTACGTTATATTTAGAGAGAACGCCAGGGGAGAGAAATTGATAAAAGTAAGGAAGTGAGTGAAGAAAGGAGAGTAAGGAGATGTAAGGTATGAATAGGCATTTGTTCACATTTAGGGATATAGTTTTATCCTGTTGTTGAGGAAGAACAGCACCAACTTTTGGCTAGGATGTCTTACAGCATGGTTTTGAAGGATGGGAGGGAGGGTACTGAACTGCTGGATAGAAATAAGGAGTTCAAAGCCTTAGCAACATGGTATGAGTACAAACAATGCCCAGCAGATCTGATAGGTTTGTGGACACAGAGGAGTTTTTGGTCAGACAGAAGTTTTTGGTCACTGGATCACAATGACTGACTGGGAACATAGTTGTGTAGAATGTTATTTAGTGCTGGATAAGCAGATGGATTCTGGATAATTTTACAGGTAGCAAAAAGGGGTTCAGGCACCTAGGCAGCCAGACATTTCCCTGTGGTAAATTTGACTGGGGACACATGGCTGAAGTGACATTCAGCTGCAGAGAAATATGGCTGTTTGTAAATTCCCTGTGGGCAAAGAGAAGAATATGTTGCCATGCCCACAACTTCAATAACCAAATGCACAGGGGGAAAACAATGTCCATGTTCCCCAAGGGAACATGAGACAGCAGGCAATATAGCAGGCATCAGCAGCCAGCTAGCCAGAAGGCATGTCAGTGGCAGTAAAAATGCAGTGCACAATGGGCAGTGCCTTTATAATTGGAATGTGTGGACCACTACCGCCTTCACACACTGTCTAGGGAACATTACCTAAAACACATACTGGACATAAATGTGACTACAGTAGCCTACAGGATTTCCTCCATGCTGTAGCACACTTCTATATGTTGTAGTTGCATAAGTATGTACTGTACACTGAGCAGAACACTCATTACTTTTTCTGCCACCATGCATTTGGTTACTAAAGCTGTGAGCATGGCAGTGTGTGCTTCTCTTTGCCCACAGGGAATCTGCAAACAGCCATATTTCTCTGCAGCTGAATGCCACTTCAGCAATGTGTCCCCAGTCAAATGTACCACAGGGAAATGTCTCGCTGCCTAGGCATCTGAACCCAGCAAAAAGCTGTGTATATCTTAGTTCATGGGGTAGTTCTAACCAATTTAGGCTTTTTAGTGTTACACAGTCGTGGGTTCTGAAAGGTATTTGCTGCAAATTTAGCAACTTAGTTACAGCTTTGTTCAAGTCTTGATTTTTGTGCTGCCTGAAGGTTAGTAAGGATGTGGAGGAGATGCATAGTGGCAAATGTAGCTTTAGTTTGCATTTAGGAGAAACTTTTTGGCTCTATACAGCATTTCTAGTTTTTGATGAGTTTTTCTTATACAATTCTGTACATGCAGGTCGAATTTAAGATGATCATCCACTATATCCCTAATAACTTGTTATGAGAAGTGACTTCAATAGTTGTTTTATCAAGAGACAGGACTTCTTCCTGAGTAATTTTTTGGAGTGTGCCATGTTGTCAGATGTGCAAATGAGTGTGTGGAGTCATCTACGCACTGTACTACTGAGGCCTGTTGTATGGATACGTGGAGTGTGTTGGTGAGAATGTTAAAGAAAAAGGGAACAAGGATAGGGCCTTGTGGTACACCAGTGATAAGTGGGATGTATGGAGAGAGGGTGGAGTGCCATTCTACTGATACCTATTGGATTGGTAGCTTTTGAACCATAGAAGGGTGGGCTGACAAAGACCTAGTGAGGACATCTGAAGTAGATGTTTGCTGTGACAGACTGTGTCGAAGGCTTTAGACAAGTCTAGAAATAAGGAGGAGACTAGTTTGCTGTTTTCTCAAGCTTTGATGGTATCTATACAGGTTAAAAGTACAGTGATAGTACTATAGGAAGGGTGGAAGCTATTTTGCGTAAGGGATTGGAGTTCTTCCACAGGAAATAGTTTAGCAATTGTTTTTTAATATATTTTTCAACTATTCTGGAGGGGGAGGAAAATATTACTATAGATCTAAAGTTAGTAATAGCCACTGAATTTCCTCCTTTGAGCATAAGGATAATATGTGGCTTTTTCCAGAGAGAAGGAATGTGAGATTTATGAACTGACCTATTTATAAGGATTAAGACAGAGTAGGCAATGCTATATTATCTACGAAATAAGAGCTGAACAGTATTGCAGTTTTGAGTGATGAGTTACTTGGAAAGGGGTTAGGGCTGAATTTATGTCTGGGATACAAGATTTCTTTAATGGCTGTCCAGACATTTTTAGGGTATTGTTTACTATTACTCTGAAATTTACTATAGTAAAGCTTTTTTCATTAATTTGCTTTTTACTAAGATTACAAACCATTCTGAAGTTTTCAAGATATGGTGGTGTTTTATACTTTTTCCCTTCTTTCCTTGCTTTTTATCTATCCAGCATTAGCATTCTACTCTTTCTGGATATCCAAATTGCTTCACTTGTTTTTAGTTACTTCCTTCTACAAGGTGCAAGGCAATTTAGCATATTAAGAAAAGTACGGAATTCATTTACAGCATGATTTAAAGGGAGGATTTTTAAGAAATTTCAGTTAACAGATGATAGGTTAGTAATGAACTTTTCTGGGTTAAACTTGAAAAGGTTGCATGTTGTTTTACAAACATGCTGTTTAAGGGAATGTGTGAGATATCTGGTTGTACAGATAATAATATCGACTGAAACAGTCTTTTCCTCCTGAATAGTAAGGATATTTGACCCGACTTCTGTACTTGGACTCGAGTATCTGTACTGTAAAGACCCATTTACATATCAGTACAAAAGCTAACTTACTGACTTCACTAACCGTGTCTGAAGTATATCATAATACTACCAGAACCCTGTAATGTTTTGCACACCTCTTTAGCATTGGTTTCCAAGCCTTGTCTTGCATGTGCCTCACAGTCTATTTTTTATCTAGCATTCCATCGCCAGTACACACATCTTTCCCTTGAGAAAGGAACATTCTGTAACTCTCTCTTGAAACTATTACTTCTGCACATCTCATGCTTAGCCAGCAAGATCATCTTTTCCTTTCTACTGAACTGCCTTTCCCGAAACTAAATGCACGCATGAAAACACAAGTCTAACTGCATATTTTCAGTCCTATTATTCTACCTTAATGTGAACTCACTAAGAATACCCTCAGGCTAACAGCTTCCCCTGAGGCCCCTGATGAAAGTTTACAGAGACCTTCTTTTGTATTTACTTCCTATCTGTATTATCAACTACTGTAATCTGGTTTGACTATACAAGCTTTATGACACCTCACTCATAATCTGCAAACGTGTCCTGACAGACAGTCCTTTATGGTCATAAAGGTTCTATTAGCGAATACCTCCAGCAACTTGGCTAATTTACATAATTCCCCAAATAGCTTTAACAGCTCCATATGCAAAAAATATACCTGCTGCAGCGATTACCTCATTACCTAGACCCATAGTCTTTAAGTCTAAATAATGATGTATGTGTGATATATCTAAAACCTGCACATTATTCTGAAAACATTGTCTTTTAGTTCTGTGGTTTCTAAAATGGATTAGGCCAGGTAACTCTTTCAACCCTGCTGTTCCAGAAAAAGCATAGAGAAAATGCCATACACATTCTCAACCTGTCTCGGTGAGTCTTCAGTTAAGTTAGACAGAGTACAAACTGTTAACCCTACCTATTTTTTTTTCTTATCTCTGTATGCTGTAATGATAAAATTACACTATCTATTGCTTATGTTTTCTACCTTATGAAATGGTGCCGTATTGTACTATGATGTCTCTCTTGTAGCAAATTAAACCTTTCCCTGTTGTCCATAGATTAAAATCGTCAAACTCTGTACTGTTTAGCCCATTCTCTTTTTTATTTATTATTTATTTATTGACATTTGTTAACCAGGAAAGTCCAGTGGGTTAGAAACCCATTTTCAGTGGAGGCTCCACAAATATGAAATAAAAATGAACATACAGAGCAAATTTTAACAAGAATACATTAAATGGGTTAATTAATACTACATAAAATTGGAAGGTTACTACAAGCATAACAATATAAAGCATACATAATAACAGATAATCAAAACACACATAATATATAAATTATATGTGGTATACAGCCTATCAAACATGATGGCTATTTTCTGAACACTAACTGAAAGCGGCGCTTGAGGAATATCTTTATAACTGGTCTTGAAGCATAATTACCATATACTATATTAACTTGCATTTGCAAATTTTAAGCTACATTTGTTAATAATTTTATTTACCCTTTTTAATTTCTATGTACTATAACAGTGCCTGTCTCCTAAATTTGTACCTTAAATATCCTGTAAATATTTATGAGCTATAATATTTACTAATATCTATGCTCTCTGTACTTCAGATCTATACCTTTGCAACCTTTAACATTGTCCTTTTAACTTTCTGAATGTACAATAAATTATGTAAAGTGTATTGCAATTAGTAAATTAATTAAAAAAATTAAGCCTGCCCTGTTATGCCTTGAGTATACTGAATAACGATTATGAACTATTCTTTGGATAACTTATTTTAATAAGCTTTTTTTTACAAATAATTATGTCACTCTACCCTTAAAACTAATTACTGAATCATGTGAAGTGTAATGCAATTGCATGTTGTAACTCAGCATGAATGTTATATACTGAACTCATAACTGGGTATGAATGTCATATTCTAAACCTCGACTGAAATTTACATTAGCGTGATACATATTTATACTGAACATTTAAAATAGCTGTGTATATTCTGGAAACTAACTAAACAAATAATAAAGGAATGTATTTTGCCAGTGTTACCTGAACACAGATACAAGCATAACTGAAAAGTGGAAAATGTTATATTCTGGAAACTAAAGTATTATGGTGTGATGGCTTACTGGTTAACTACTGTGACTATAGTGTACAGGGTCCTGGGTTCAAGACCTGCAAGGCCTGTTTATTTCTCCCTGGACTACATGAAAAGAGACATGGAAGAGCGTTACAATTTTGTAGCCCAGGCAGGCATGACCCTAGCCCTGAGTAGCATCCTGCCATCGCCCAGAATGACACCGCAGTACAAGGACAAAATGATTGACTTCAACAATTGGCTAAGCTTCTGGTGTCATTCTAAGGGGATCCAGTATCCGTTTGCCTGTGACAACATGGCCAACAGACCACGATGCTTTGCCAGACATTGCCTGCACCTGTCGCCCCTGGGATTCCGGACACTGGCTAAGGGTCTTGATGCCCCCTATAGTGCCTTTTTAGGCAAGGTTCAAAAATTCACCACTGTAACAGGAACAGGCAAGCAAAAACTGACGGTAATGCCACTCAATGCTAGAAGTCTAAATCTCAAAATGCACTCACTCGAGCACTCCTTAAAATGGAGAACATCAATATCTGTGCAGTGACTGGGACCTGGTTCAAGGCTCCAGAGAGCACCCCTGCATTACCAGGCTACAACTCATACCACACTTTTTGGCCATCTAACCTAGACCAGAACACCAAAGGCGGAGGTGTGTCCATATTCATTAAGGATATCCACACCTCCAGGCTAGTTGTACAGCATAATGCATCCGAGGTTATCCAAGTGCAACTTACTCTGGGAAAAACTGTAATCCAAATTGTAGCTTGCTACAGATCCCCCACCATGCCCCAGGATTTCCACTCCTCTTTTCTTGATACACTGGAAAATATTAGGGTTCAACCAAACACCCTAATAATAGGCAATTTCAACTACCCCACCATTAACTGGGAAAACTACTCATGTACCAACTCCTTCACTCAACGCTTTCTGGAATTCATAAATTCCAATGCCCTGGATCAACTTATCCACACCCCCACTAGAGGCAACAATATCCTAGACCTAGTCATTACCAACATGAGTGACCGGTGTTCCACACCTGAGGTCAACTTCTCGTTGGTCAGATCCAACCATAAGCTAATCACCCTAGATATCCTCATCCAGCCTCCACCCACCATTAAGGAAACCATGGTAAGAAATTTCTCTAAAGCCAACTTCATGCTTCTTAAGACAGAAGTGGCAAACTTCATGACACCCATGCTGATGGACAATACAGTTACGACCGCTGAATCCTACACAAATGCACTCTATAAGCACTTACACGAGTGCATGGATCGTGCTATCCCAAACAGAACCAAGACATTATCCTCCAAAAAAAGGAAGCCAATCTGGTGGTCCCCTGCCATAAACAAGCTCTACAACAGAAAGAAGAAACTGTTGCAAAAGAGAGTAAAATCCCATAAGTGAAGGAGCTCCCTGGTCAGCCTCAGTAAGAAGCTGAGATCCCTTATAAGATCCTCCAAAGCTAGCTACGAAAACAAAATCACCACTGATTCTAAGGGCAACCACAAACATTCTACAGCTATGTCAAGAATCTTAATGGCAACACCCACATCTGCTCTGAGTTACAGTACAACGGCATGAAAATTACAGAACCAACTGATATTGCCAGCATCCTGGCAGATAGGTTCAGTGCAAACTTTACCCCCCTCTCACCCCCTAAAAGGCCCATATCTATACAGGAAGAATGCAGAGTCCCTGTAATCACATCTATGCAGGTAAAAGCTGCACTCTGTAAAACCAAATACACAGCATCCATGGGACTGGACAACATCCCAGGCTGCGTTTTACACAAACTTCAGAACGAACTGGCTCCCCACCTAAGCACTATGTTCAATCATAGTCTCACATCAGGCTTTGTGCCCACTGAATGGCACACAAAGCAACAGTTATCCCACTCCACAAAGGGGGAGCCACCACTGATCCTGGGAACTATCGCCCTATTAGCCTGGCGAGCCTGGTATGCAAAGCCATGGCACGTATCATCATGGAACTCATAAACAAAGACATTGGTAACCTCCAAACTGTGGACCCTACCCAGTTCAGGTTTGTGAAAGGCAGATCATGCCTTCTGAACTTGATCGACTTCTTTGAGGCATCACCAAAGCCATAGATGAGGGTAAGGTGGTTCACACAGCCTATCTTGACCTCGCCAAGGCTTTCAACACCATTCCCTATTCTGGAATTATAGCTAAACTCACTAAACTATGTATAAATCCCTATGTCACAAGATGGGTTGCCAACTGGCTCACTGACAGAACCCACATTGTAAAAGTTGCAAACTCCAAATCTGACTTCAAACCAGTGACAAGTGGAGTATCACAGGGTTCAGTCCTGGGACCTCTCCTGTTTGGCATCTACTTCTCTGAAGTACAGGCTAACACAGAAGGCTTCTGGCTAATGACGTTTGCAGATGACTGCAAACTAGGAGCCATAGTCGAGTCCCCAAATGATGTGGACATCCTACAGAAGGGTCTCACTGAGAGAGATGCCTGGTGTCAGAGGCATGGCCTCAAGCTCAGTGTCAAAAAGTGCATTGTCATCCCCTTTGGTAAAAACTCTGTACCCATGAACTACCACATAAACGGCAGTCTACTTAACGCTGAATGTGTGATGAGACCATGGGACCCAGGTGGACAGTAGTCTCTCCTTTGATAATCACATCTCATCCAGGAAAAAAGAGGTCATTGTTCCCCTATGCTCAGCACTCATTAGACTCATTGTAGAGTACAATGCCCCTTTTGGAATGTACCTCACAAGACATCTGCAGCAGCTGGGAAAGGCCACAGAAGTACCTCACAAAGAGGATTATTGGCCTCAAATGGATGCCCTACACTGACTGTCTCAAAAAACTCCAGCTTTTCTCTGTAGCATATCGTCTACTCCGAGGAGATCTCTGCCTAACATATAAAGCTATGCTAAACCCAGAGCTGTTGGACATGCTACACCTAAAGAAATCCCAATCCCTCTGAACTGCATGCTCAAGTGACCTAAACCTTGTCACCACAATAAACAGGACATGCTGGAGGGATAGACTCCTGTCCCAGAGACTTCCTATACTCTGGAACAAGCTACCCATCTATGTCAAGCAAAGTTCCTCATTAGCACTCCAAGAAAAATCTTGATGAGTGGATGGGAAACAGGAAATACACCCGGGGGATCACTTCTGTGGCTCTGCTCGACAGGGGCGCAGGAAATTAACTTTCTTGGGTGGTGTAAGCCACGGAGCCTTGTTGGCTAGGCTTACTTAGGCCCTTGGGCCGATAGCCTAGTACCTACCTATGAACCTATTAGTACCTTTCTCTGTCAGTACTGTCTGAACATAGATAAAAACAAACTGAATAGTACTGTTATACAACTGTCTGAAAACAGGAGAATATTCTTCATACTTGTTCTAACTCTAATTTACATAAATGCACATCTATTGTATACAGTTTTTCTGTATGATTTGTGCACCACAGCTCTTGTCAAGTTAAGACCTTACTCTACATCGTCCCAATCACTGCTAAGGTACTGGAAGCTGTTTATAATATCCGTGTGTCCTTCTCAAGCCTTCCAAACCTCCCATTTTCCATCTCTTGTGTAAGGCTGAGTGACTGATGTTGACTGTATTTAAAATAAATTCTGAAAATTATTTCTGCAAAGCACAAAAAAAAACATTACCTGGTCCTTAAAATAATGTTTGCAGCTTTAACAGTTATAAACCAATAGCACTGCTTGTTGCCCTGACTTTATTTACATTTTTCTGCATGAAATAAACATAAATTCTTGTAAATCTGTTGGCAAACTGATAATGTACTGTAGTGAACTATTTACTTACTTATTGACATTTGGGGTGAATGGGAAAGTCTGACTGGGCCAGGAACCCATTTCCAGTGGAGGCCCGGGGAGAAAAGCTCCACAGTACAATGTTCAGTCATAAAAGTTTAAACAATTATAAACAAGACATTAACATACTAACATACATAGTGTAGACATAGATTAATAGTACAATATTGCCAAAACATACAATCACATAAAAGCTTGCATGGTTTACACACAAGAAAAATTGACCATTTGCAGTGGTTTGTAGCAATAAAAATAAATCAGTTTAGAATTTTAACTTGATTACCATGCAGCCAAATTGAGGAAATAGAGCTTTTAGTAAGAATTTAATGTTAAGGAGAGCAAATGATTATAGCAGTAGTAGTAGAAGTAGGGGATTATTGAGAGATAAGAGATGAAGGGGAGATCAACGTGAGAAGTTAGATTAAGATGTATTGCTGAAAATTTATGGTGAGAGATATTGTTGAGGTTGATGAATAGAATTTCAGCCAGGTATAAGAGAATTTATGAAAAGGGTAGTGTAAGAAGAAACAAAGTGTTATGGAAGCTAGAAAGAAAGTTGTTAGTATTTCAGGAAAGCTTAAAAGAGGTATGAGATACATAACAGACTATAACATAGATGCTATTTGATAGGATAAAAGATAGCTGTAAAGAAACAAGATTGTTGAAGGGAGAGGAGGTCTGGGAGATAGATTAAGTCTGTTAGTTGGTGCTTAGGTGCATGAACAAATTTGAGAGTTGAGGTAGTAGTCATTCAATGTAAATTTGAAGGTCTTAAGGGGTTCGAAGGCACTAATATTTGGAGGTAGGGCATTCCATAGTTAAGCAATACCACAGGAGTAGAGGCTTTGCGCTGCTCTTTTGGTGGGTTTATATAGTTGTAGAAGTAGTTTGTTAGTGGGTCGAGATTTCTAGGTGGGGTGTAAGGCTGTAAGACAGGTTTTAAGGTAAGGCAGCTGTTGGGTTTCAGATTATTCTGTGAGCTAGACAGAGTTGTTCTAAATTCATGCATTGAGGGAATTCTAGCCAATTTAGTTTGAGGGCAAAACAATGGTGGGTACTATTTGGTACACCAGCTGCAAATTTGGCAATTTATGATAGCATGATTTTTTTTGTTCTTTATGGTTGTATAAAGATTAGTAAGAATAGGGTACCCATAAAGAAGGGAGTGGAATAGGAGGGTATAGGCTAATGTTATTTAAGTGTTTTTTAATTGTATTATGTGTTGCTCAAAGGTAAGTTTAGTGTCTAAAGTGATGTCTAGAAGTTTTGCCCTAGTTACAATTTCAATTTGAGTTTTGTTCTGTGAATACAGTTTGAATTCATGTGAGAATGGCTTTGGAGAGAACAACAGAAGCTTAATTTTATTTGGGTTAAATAGTAGTTGTGCATCGTTTAGTCAACTTTCGATAGAGGTAAATGCGTCTTGTACAACTGTTAAGAGATGGTGGGGGTTGGTGGATGTAGGGATAACGGTGGAGTCATCAGCATATTGCATGAGTGTGTTTTGAAGGGATGCAGTATGAAGGTTGTTAATGACTATATTGAAGAACAGGGGTCACAGAGTGGACCTTTGGGACTACAATGCTATTTACCTGGTATTTGGATAGGCTAGTTTGCCTTTTGATACACTGTTGCCTTTTGGCTAAATAGTTGAGGAACCATTTTTGAGCAGTTTGGGAGAAGCCTAGTATAGAGAGTTGCTGTAATAGTTTAGAATGAAACACTGTATCAAAGGCCTTTGATAGGTCTAGTAAGATTACTGATGTTAAGTGTCCCTTGCCCATAGTTTTGTTTACAGTATCTGTGAAGTACAGTAATGCTGTGTTAGTATTATGTGCAGGCCGAAAACCATGTGAGGTAGGTGTAAGGAGATTGTTGCCTAAGAGAAATGTTATTAGTTACATGTGTATGCACTTTTCTAGTAGTTTAGACAGAGGGGAGAGTATAGAAAATGAGTCAATAGCTTTGACAGTTCATTGATTTTTCCTCCCTTGTGGAAGGGAATGATGATAATTTTTTTTCCAGAGCTTGGGGTCCATTGGATTAAGTGATGGACCTTTTGATCAGAATACTGACAGGGTAGGCTACTGCTCCTGTGGCAAGTTTTAGAAATTATGATGGAAGACTGTCAGCAGAGAAGGAACAAGATTTTAGTAACGTAAAAAGTTTTTGTATTAGTACGGTAGGAACAGATTGTAGACAGAAAGTGGTTGTTGAGGGCCTTGCTATGCAGGAGTGGTAGGGAGTGGGGGAGGAGTTTGAAATGGGGTAACTATTTACAGAGTTTGTAAGAGTTAGATTTTCTGTGGGGATGGAGATGGGATTAGGTGAGGAAAGGTTTATAAGTTTTAGTATACTATCTATGAAGTGGGAGTTAAATATGTCCGCTGTTTGAGATGGCTGTTTATCTGGGGCTGGCAAGGGGTTTTGAGATGCCCCAGGAGAAAGGAGTGTTGATACAGATTTCTAGAATTTTCTTTGGTTGTTGGTTTGGCAGGTTAATTGCTGTATGAAATAATTTTTTTCAGCAATGACTAGCTTTTTGCTCAATTGCGTAGTTGCTTGTATTTAAGCTGTCTGGTTTCCTTTCTGGTCCTTTGCCATTCTTTCCAGGCTCAGTCTCTAGTTAGTAATATTTGCTTAGTGGCTTTCGTAAGCCAAGGTGCGTGGTTTGTTTTAGTCCTTTTGGTTCGGAGAGGAGCTAAGCTACTGAAAGTATCTAGGAAAGCTTTAAAGTGACTTTTAGCATCATCCAGTGGTAGTGTTTTCAATGGGGTCCAGTTTATAGCTTTTAGGATACTATTAAAAAGCTGTTGGTTGAATTTGGTTAGGTTTCTAGAAATGTTATAGTTGTGCGGTTTAGGCACATAAGGAGGAGTTCTGTAGGTATAGGCTGGTGAGTGGTCACTCTAATGTAAAAAGAAGTTATGTACTCACCATAACATTCCATCTGAGTAGTTGTACTTCATTTGTCTTCAACTTGTGGGTCTATGGATCCGAATCGTATCTGAAGCAGCCACATAACCAGCATCTGATCTGAGCTCCAAGCTCCTCCCCTTACCCATAATGCCCCATGTCTCCTTCCTCCATTCAGATAGAGTTTGATGCTCAGTATAACATAAGCCCGACCCAACAGGACTTTCCACTACTGGCCCTCCCAAAAACCCTGAACCAAACATAGCAAGAGAAGCCTCTAGAATGTTAATTTCCCATATACAAGGCCAAGACCACAGTGACAAGGTCAGGGGAAGGAGGGGGGGGGGTTGAAGACAAATGAAGTACAACTACTCAGGTGGAACGTTACAGTGAGTACACAACTTCTTTATCTGAAGTAGTTGACTTCATTTGATCTTCAAGCTGTGGGACAGAGTCCCCAGCCACAAACACCTGGGTGGGCCTCATGGAAGAATATTCCGGAGCACAGTGGAGCCAAAAGATGTCCTACTCCTGGATACAATGTCTAATTTGTAATGTGAGATGAAGGTATGAGATGAGGACCAAGTAGCTGCAGAACAATCTTCATCCAGCGACACCCTGGACCAAAAAGCCACTGAAGTGGACACAGAACTGGTGGAATGTGCTTTTACTTGACCCAGAGAGGAAATTCCTTTGTCAGAATATGCTCGAATAATACATTGGGAGATCCGACAAGCAATAGTCACTTTAGAAATTGGCTTTCCTAAGAAGGGTTTTGAATAAGAAACAAACAACTGATCAGATTTGCGAAAGGATTTCAGCCTGTATAGATAAAATCTCAATTATCTGTGTACAGCCAGCAAATGTAATTTATATTCACCCTTGTTCTAAAAATTAGGAAAGAAGATGGGAAGATTGATAGTTTGATTAATGTTGGCTTCTGATGCCACTTTAGGAAGGACAGATTAGTGCACAGAGAAACCCTGTCCTTATAGAAACTCATGTAAGGAACGTTGATGGACAAAGCTTGAAGTTCTGACACTCTCCTGGCTGACATAAAAGCACCCAAGAAGACAGTCTTCCAAGAGAGATACTGCAAGTCTACAGAGGCTGCGGGCTCAAATGGAGGGGAGACTAAAGCCTGCAATACAAAGGTGAGGTCCCACGGAGGTATAGGATCCTTCAATGGGGGCCCTTAAAAGAAAGGTACCTTTATGGAAGGTCTTGCAAAGTCTAGAAGAGGCTAGTGAAGACATATTCTCCCCCACATGAAAATTAGAAATAACAGCCAGCTGAACTTTAACAGTAGAGGAACTAGAAACTTCTCGAAAAATCGCAGCCAAAAACTCTAATACTGCTGAGACGGGAGCTGTAAAGGGATCCAAATCCCATTGAGAAGCCCATATCGAGAATCGTTTCCACTTGCTATGATATACTTTTCATGTGGAAGATTTGTGAGCCGCCACAAAAATGGTTTTAACTGGAGAGGATAAATCAGGAGTCCTAATAATCAAGGGAACTGGAGCAGCCAAGCTGTGTGTTAGGAAAATGTATAACTGCAATGCAATATGTAGGCTTAGTGTATTAAAATGTATAATTGCAATATGCAGGTTTAGTGTATTAAGGACTAAAAGGAGTTAATACATTTATTCTGCTTATTCTGTGTGAAAATACGCAGCTGCTAAAAGCTCTGAAAAGAGAACAATGGATGTCTGTAAATCCACCATGGTCAGCAAAAAGTGTATTGAGGCCAGGACTGTAACTTAAATCTATCATATCAGAACTAGAGAAAGAATTGTGAGAAACTAAGGGAAGCTGAAACAAACTCAAGGCCAGGTTGTTTTTCTCAAAAAACATGGTTTTGCAAGATAGCAATTATTTGACCATGTCAGCAGCAAATCTAATAATAGCATCTTTCTGTGAACTTGTAGAAAACTGTATAAAAACTGTAAGCTGAACTATGGAAAATCAGACAAACCTTGTACCTACATGCTTTGTCTCCTTGCTGCAAGTAATAAAGGGTGCCTTGCTTGAACCTAACGTGCATTGATCTTTGTGTTTTCCTTTACACTGTGAGTTTCAGACTATCCAGGTATGGGTGAGGAATCCCCAAGGGGTGTGAGATGAGATCCGGAGACGGATTCAAGATCCATGGTGGAACTACTAGATGAGAACAGAGGGAGGGAAACCAGACTTGATGAGGCCAGAATGGGGCAATGAGGATTACTGTGTTCCCCAGCCTGTGAGCTTTCTGTAGGAACTTCAAAATGAGAGGTAATGGAGGGTAGGCATAAAGATGACCGGGAGGCCAAGCATGCACCAGTGCATCTCTGGGGATTTGGAAAACGAATCCAGGCCAACACAGAGTATTCTGAAGAAGTCCTACGTGGACGAAACCTAGGTAAACCTTCGTCTGTGTGTTCGTTAATAAACCTGTGTTGGCCTGGATTCGTTTTCCTTTTCCTTTATTTTTGGTTCATCTCTGGGGATTTCCCCCTGAAGGAGGTTCAGAGCGAAGTACTTGGTGCATTTTGTGTTAGAAGAAGATGCGAATAGATCGGAGCAAGGCCGACCCCACTTGAGAAAGATCTCTTATGCTACTGAAGGATTCAGAGACCACTCGGAAGGCATCAGAATAGTCCTGCTGAGCCTGTCTGCTAGAATGTTGAACCATCCCTGAATGTGCATTGCCACCAGAAAACGGCCGGTGGAAAACACCCATTCCCACACTCTCATGGCTTCTCAACAAAGGGGGTAAGATCTGGTTCCTCCTTATTTGTTGACATAACAGACTACTGACATGTTGTCTGTCTGGATTGCAACAGTCCCTAGAGGAAGATGAGCATGGAGAACTTGCAACATTAGAAGCACCGCCCTCATCTCCAGGACACTGATATGCAAACTGGTTTCGGAAGGGGACCATGTGCCTTGGACAGTCCTTCCCAAGCAATGCTCCCTCCCACCCTAGCTGGGAGGCATCCGTGGTCACCATGGCTTCGGGAAGTGATGGGAGAAAGAGGTGTACCCTGACAAGATCCTCGGAAAGAATCCACCACTGAAGAGAGTCCCTGCAAACCTGAGAGATACGGATTGGATGTGATAGGGTAAGATCTAGTAGAGACCATTGGACTGCTACCGTCCAATGAAGGATTTGTATGTGCAGTCGAGCAAGGGGAAGAAGAGTGACTGTGGCTGCCATGGACCTCAGTGCCCGAAGAACTGTCTCTGCTTTAGGAAGTTGAGCTTGGAGAATGTACAAGACATGAGCTCTCAATTTGTGTACCCTTTCTGGGGTGAGGTAAACTTTCATTTGGATAGTATCCAACAGAGTGCCAATGAATTCCAAAACCTGAACGGGAATCAGTGACGATTTCCTGACTTTGGTGGTGATGCCCAAGCTGTTTGCTAATAACAGGAAATAATAACTGGCTCGGCAAAGTAGATGCTTGGTGGGGGCAGCAAAGAGCCAATTGTCCAGGTAAGGGAAGACTTGAATTCCCTGAAGCCTCAGGTGAGCCACTACAACTACCATCACTTTGGTGAACACCCTGGGGGGTTGTGGTGAGACCAAATGGGAGGGCTCTGAACCGATATAGATTAGCTCCCAGCCGGAAGCGGAGAAACCTGCGGGAGCACCTGTCAATCTTGATATGATAGTACGCACCCTGGAGGTCGATCGAGCACATGCAATCTTTCTCCTGCAGGTAAGGCAGTATAGATTGAAGAGTGACCATCCGAAACTTCTCCTTGGCTACTGACAGGTTCAAGGTGGATATATCCAGAATGGGTCTTAGGTCCCCCATTTTCTTTGGTACTAAAAAGAACCTGGAATAAATGCCCAATCCAGATTGGTCTAGGGGGAATAGGTTGGATGACTCGCTTTCTTAGCAGCTTGTCTATTTCTAGTGCTGCTACCTCCCTTTGTGCGGGTGGAACGTCCGAGAGGCGTTTTGGTGGGAGAGGTGGTTCGGTGAAGGGGATGGAATACCCTCTGGATATAATTTGCAGCACCCAACGCTCTGATGTTATGGACTCCCATGCCGGTGGGTGTAGTGAAAGGTGACCCCCAACTGTCTCCAGAGACAAGCAGTCAGGCAGCCCCTCACGGCTGCTATGTGGGTCTGTCTGAGAAAGGTTCTCGAGACCTGAAGTTTCTTGGACCCCCTCTGCCTCTTGGACTGCATCTGTCATAACCCCCTCTGCCTCTGGGGGAAGGTGAGTCCTGAGTGTCTCAGGAGAACTGAGACTTCTGGAACCACATCATCTTTGTCCCTCGCTGATTCCTTGAAAAGGATCTTTGAGGGGCAGAGAAGCGGATCCCGATGGCAGATAGTGTCTTCCCGTTCTTCTCACTCTGGACCAATGTGTCACGAGTTGTTTTCTCAAACAGGGAAGAACCATCCTAAGGGGCATTTGTAAATGACGCCTTGAAGGGTTCCATGAATTGACACAGCCGGAGCCAGGTGTGGCGCCTTATGGCAACGTAGGAACCAGTCGCCCTTGCAGCTCCCTCTGTAGCATGGGAGAGAAGACACATGGACGTATTTGTTACCGCTTTGACAGTGGCCATCCGTGTGAACACCTTCTTGCCCTCTACCTGCATGGGGCGACTCAGCAACCTCATTGACTAGGTCTTGCTGCAGTCGAATGACGTGTGCCATGTAGTTCAGCACCCTTATGGTAAAGATTACTGAAGAGTACACCCGCTTCCCTAGACGGCACATGGTCCTTGACTCACGGTCAGGAGGATGGACAGTAGAGCTCTCCTGAGCGAGCTCTTTTTTCGTGGCAGCAGCCACCACTATAGCATCTACAGGCTACCCCTTGCTCCAACTAGTCCTGTCTGGTGGGGGGATTAGAACTTCATCTGAGCAACTTAGGGATGGGCTCCATGGTGTCCGGTTACTTCCACACACAGGATGTTATGAGGTCCACAAGTGGGTCCACAGGAGGGGACACCCAGGAAGTAGACGGGCCTGTGCTGAATGCCTCTAGGAACACTGACTCATCCAAGGTTGATTTTTGGGTGGACCCTTCCCAAGAGAAGGACTTCCATGATGTCTTCAAAGGAGACATCCTCGGGGGGGGGGGTGATAGGGGGAATCTTCCCCTTCCTCAAAGTCAGTGTCTTCAGTCAGGGACTCTGGAGAGGAGTCCAAGTGCCTCCTATTGCATGTCAGTTTGCAAGGAACCTCCTCAGTGGGACTCTCTGGGGGGAACTCGCAAACCTCTTGTTGTTCCCGCATGGGGGCTTCCTGAGGCAAAACCTGCACAGGCTATCTCTGAGACAGCAGGAAGGTTGGGGCCGTACCCAAAACAGAGGGAGATGGGGCGGAGTCCGA
The DNA here is from genome assembly GCF_019279795.1 of Protopterus annectens. Taxonomy (NCBI): domain Eukaryota; kingdom Metazoa; phylum Chordata; order Ceratodontiformes; family Protopteridae; genus Protopterus; species Protopterus annectens. The sequence continues at coordinate 1,221,568,229 of NC_056745.1, forward strand.
GGGCGAGATGGTCAAGGGCCTCGATGAACTAGAGAGAACCCTCTCCATCACATCAAAAGCCGAAGGGGAACGGACATCCTGAGAAACTACCATTGGAGCCATTCCCCTCAGATCTGATAGGGGAGTGGGAGCTTAGACTACAGGTGCCAAGATACCAAGGGGAAAACTGCGCTAGGACAAACTTGGAGCAGACAGAACTCCCTCAGATCTGACACAGAGGCTTTGGCTCCAAGAGCTCGGATCCAACACACTTAAGGCAATGGCAGGCGTCGAGACACAGGGTACCATCGGCACCGACCCCAAGAGTCATCGGATCCAAAGACTCTGAAACTGAAGGATGGGTCAGAGAAGGAGATACCGGGGTGAAAAAGGTCTGCGAGCTCGCCGCTCTGGGGAGAGAGGGGCTGAATTTGGGCGCAGATGAACTTCCGCATCATTCTGTCCATCTCCGCCTCGCTAGGACTACGGGTAGACCGGGAGGAAGCCACAGACACTGGCTGGGAGTGCTGATGAGGGGACGTCCTTAGTGGAGACTGAGACACGTCCGGCTTAGGGGAGAACCTGGGAGTGTGGAGCCAAGGGGGGTACTGGGCCTGGTGGGGGTTTTGATCTTGGGTGGAGGCCCCACCAAAGCCGAATGGCCTGGAGACCATTTACGCAGTCTGTCTTTTTTATGGTGCCTCTCTCCTTCCCCAGACCTCTTGGCTGGAGTCAGAGTTCTAGAGGTCTGGGGAGGAGAAGAGGCAGAAGCGGCGGTTGAAGAGGCAGAAGTCATGGTTGCAGGGACATCCTCCCCCGATGAAGGAAGCAACTCCTTCAGAATGAGCTTATCCCTCCTGTTCTTAAGGGCCTGTGGGTTAAAGCCAGTGCAAATAGGACAGGGAGTAAGCAAATGGGCCGCACCCAAGCAAACTACACACAAAGTGTGGCCATCGGCTGGAGAGAGCTTATGGCCATACTCTGTGCACTTCCTAAACCCTAGTTTAGGGGGAATATCAGCCATACTCCTTGCCTGGAAGGAAAACACACAGGTGCACACACACCCACTCACAGAGAAGATAGGAGTGGGAAGGCCAAAGGGAGAAGTACAACAACAAAAAAAAAATATTTATTTATTTTTTTTTAAATAAACAGATGTTCAAAGCGGGTAGAGAAGGTGAGGGAATAGGAAAATACAGAAAAGGCTAAAAAACTCTCAAAATTCAACTACTTACCACAGGAAAAAAATGTTCGGATCTCGAGACCACGATGCTTAGCTATTCAGAGGCAAATGAGATCTGAAGGGAGGAAGGAGATGGGGGCATTATGGGTAAGGGGAGGTGCTTGGAGCTCAGATCAGATGCTGGTTATGCAGCCATGTCGGATCTGATTCAGATCCACAGACCCACAGGTTGAAGATCAAATGAAGTCAACTACTTCAGATCTAATATTATTAATAAATACATTCTTGCAAGTCTGTAACTGAACTGATAATGTACTACAATGAAATGGAAAGGCTGCAACTTTATTACTAAATCAAATGGAAATTTCAGTGGCATTTTTTCCTGTCATAACCTTAGATGAGACTAAAGTAGTATTCCAACACTGTATTAATACTGTTAACATTTTTTGCATTTCTGCTCCTCTATAAAATTAGTCTTAACTGTTGAACTTTCTACATTTACTCTCATGACCCTCAGGTCCTAACATACTGTGCTGTGTGTGAAACTCCACCCACTGTCCTAACATAGCTGTTACTTTAGCTGATGTCATTTAATTTTTTCAGTACTACTGAATGCGGTTAGGATTTATTATTATTGTTTACAATTTTCTTGGGTAAATAGTAAAAACTGTAACTGCATAAACTGTCACTAAGAATATTAAATTGATCTTCACCATACTGTTTTATGGCATACAGTATCGTCTTTAATTCAGTTTGCTGAGCTGGCCTGTAATTTGATCTGGTGTACTTGGTAAGCCACAATTTTTGCATGAAATATACACAATCTTGAACAGATTACATAGACATTTATTACACGTATGTGAAGTTTCTTTATCTGGAAGTTTACTCGTATGTCCTTTATACAAGCTTGTGAAGTTTTTTTCATATACTACACAAATTTATTACTAGACTTGAACTGATCTAATTCTGGAACTTTACTTGTCTGCTCTTTATACAAATATAACATAGGAACTGAACATGTGGCTTTAATGACGCATCATATTTATGATGCACTCTTGTCATGCATGGGATCTGAACTTTTGACTGTATTGTCACTTTTAAAATGTAGCACTGACTTTACATTTTACATTCTGTAAACTAGCAAAACATCATTTAATATCTGTGAATGCTTTTTTGTCTCTGTATCAAGATATTATTCATGCATTCCAATACTTTAGTACCATAACGCAAAGGTCATAGCAATGTCTGGCAAACAAAATAACACAAAAAATTAATTTGCCAGATCTGGAACTGTAAATCCTTTATTCTGTGAATTAACTTGACTGTCATTTCTGATATACCCTACACAACATAATGCGTATGGTTACCCTTTTTTTCTCACTGGTCTCTCTCAATAAATCTTTCTGAGCACTTCAGCTGTGTTATTTTATCTTTAACCCATAAATTTGCATGTTGCTGTTGTAACTAATTCTTCAAATTGTTTACATTTGCATCAACCTCCTGCACAAAAGTCATCTGTGTGCATTACTGTACATTCTGTAGCATTTTTATTTTTCCATAAAATATTATTACCGGGAAAAATAGGTAGGGTTAACAGTTCATACTCTGTCTAACTTAACTGAAGACTCACAGAGACAGGTTGAGGATGTGTATGGCACTTTCCCCATGCTGTTTCTGGAACAGCAGGGTTGAAAGAGTTACCTGTCTTAATCAATTTAGAAAACACAGAATTAAAAGACACTGACTTTCAGAATAATGTGCAGGTTTTAGATACATCACACATACATAAGAACTTAAGTTTAAAGACTCTAAAGACTACGGATCTAGGTAATTAGGTAACTGCAGCAGCAGGTACATTTCCTGTATATGGAGCTGTTAAAAGTTATTTGGGAGTTACATAAATTAACCAGGTGGCTGGAGGTATTAACTAACAGTACCTTTAAGACCACAAAGGACATCACTACCTGTCAGGACACATCTGCAGATTATGAGTGAGGTGGCATAAAGCCAGTACATTCAAACCAGATTACAATAGTTGGTAATACAGATAGAAGGTAACTATAAAAGAAGATCCCTGTAAACTTTCATCAGGGACCTCAAGGGCGTTGTTAGACTGAGGGTAGTCTTAGTGAGTTCACTATAATATACTAAGGTATAATAACAGTTCTGAAAATATAGAGTCAGGCTTGTGTTTTCATGTATGCGTTCAATTTCAGGGAAAGAAAGTTCAGTAGAAAGGAAAAGAATCTTGCTGGCTAAGCATGAGATGTGCAGAAAAAATAGTTTCAAGAAAGGGCTACAGAATGTTTCTTTTCAATGGAAAGATGTGTACTTGCGATGGAATGCTAGATAAAAAATATACTGTGAGGCACATGCAAGACAAGGCTTAGAAACCAAGGCAAGGCTAAACAGGCATGTAAAACTTTACAGGGTTTTGGTGTTATTAGGATATACTTCAAACAGGTTCAGTGAAGTCAGTAAGTTAGCTTTTGGACTGTTATGTAAAAGGGTCTTTACAGTACAGACACTCAAGTCCGAGTACAGAAGTCAGGTCAAATATCTGTACTATTCAGGAGGAAAAGACTGTTTCAGTCGATATTGTTTAGGAGAATCAGAATATATGTGCAGAAACTTTGGATATATTTGTCAGCTCTGTTATTGCTATCAAGCATTCCAGAATTTCTACAGACTGCTACTGTTTATAAGCACTGTTACTGAAGACAGTATTTGAATATTTTTAACATCTAATAAAGTATTACTCATCGAAATACAGTGTTTGCCGACTTTATTGTAAAAGTACAAAAAGTCTTGGCTCATAAAACAGAGACTGGCACCTGTTCAGTACAAGTTTAGGTAATTAACATATAAAGACTTTCATTCCAGTCTCATTTCAGTTGTTTCCAGTCAATTCCAGTATAATACAGTCTTATCAATTCTTTCACAGTCTAGTAGGGAATTTGATGTTTTGCTATAACGTGTTTGATATACTCCTTCAGTTCTTTACTGTTTTAATCAGCTCTGAGCACATTCGACTTATTTTTCCTCTTGATTCCTGGAAGCCATATCTTGCACCAAAGCTGGAGCTTGGACTGCTTCCTACTGAACAGCTGCAAGATTCTTCAAAGTCAGTGTTTTCGCTTCACTTTTTCCAGTTGCTTATCTTTTAGATGATTTTAGTTTCTATTTTACAGGCATTCAGGCAGTGTGTTTACTAGCTAGTACCTGAATTTTAGTCGAATTGGCAATATCTCTGGCTGCAGTTTCTGTTTTCAAATTGGGAGATCTGAAGTTAAGCTGTTGATTAGTGCACAGCCATCTTGGAAGTCTGCCTATATAATAATCTTAATGTTAAAGTGAATTGTGAATTCTAGGTCATGCGTGTTAAAGGCTAATACTTTTTGTGTAAAAACACTGCATTGTTTACAGATCCTATACATTTGTATTTATTATCTACATCTACATCTACATGTATGTCTCTCTCTCTCTGGGTGTGTGTCACTGTCTTTCGGCTTCTCCCGGTTAGGGGTCACCACAGCAGAACTCCGGTCCGCTAATGACTGGCAGTGGATTTTTACGGTGCAGAGTTGCCAGCCCGATGCCCAACCTTCAAAGAAGGCATACCTATTCATGCACGCACCTACATGCATGTCTTTAGACGTCACTCGACTGCAGGGAGGACATGCAGACACCACACAGAAGGCACTCCAGCTAAAAATCGAATGGGAGAGCCTCTTGCTGTGAGGCAACAACGCTAACCGCTGCACCACAGCAGCCTCTCTGGGTGTGTGTCACTGCAGCGTCAAATTGAAGATAAATGTATATATATATATATATATATATATATATATATATATATATATATATATATGTATATAAAACTTAGATATACATATACACACACACACACACATATGAGAGTGAGAAATAAACACGTATAGAAACATATGCAGGATTTTTCTTATAGGTTAATAGGCAAGTATTAGGCTAGCTGTCCTTGTGGGCCATTTAAATCTGGTCATTTTCTCACAAGGGTGAGCATCCAATGGTGTTTCTTGTGCCTGTGAGGTAAACACCTTAACCATTATATGTCAACCCTTAACCTAATGTTTGTATGGAACATCATAGGTAAGTACTAGGCTTGCTGCTCTTGTAGACCCACTTTAAGCCTAGTCAATTTCACTTTCAGAGGTGAGAATCAAACCCTGTACTGTGTGTCTGAGAGATAAAAATCTTAACCATTATGGCAATCCCCAAACACAGTTCAAATGATATGGTTGCTACAGCATCCCTTAAAGAAGGTGTCTTCTCATTCATCTTATCCAAAACTTTGAAGACAAGCAATTCCCTTTTTAATTCACCAACGTGTGCCTAGCTTCATTTGTGAAATAAATTGTTTTAGGTTGGTGGGGGCAGCATGCTGCTTGTGGATGCAAGTTTTTAGTGCTCAGCAAGTATGAAGAAACTTGCGTCTTGATAGCCTTGGAGGTGTGATTCCCTGCATAGCTGGCCTTAGGCATAGGCTAACTAGGCAGATGCCTAGGGCGCTGCTCTAGCAGGGATGATTTTCCAGTACTTATTTATTTTTTTGTAGTAAATAAATGGTTTCTTTAAAATATGTTGAATGAGTACAGGAAAAACTGAACAGTAAGACAAACTGAGAAAAAGGAAGAAAAAAGTAATATGGATGGTGTACGTAGACCAGGATGGGGGCACTTGGTGGTGTGAGGGGGGGGTGCTGTGAAGCCCTTTTGACTAGGGCACCAGCTGACCAAAGGCCAGCCCTGACTCCCTGTTAACTTTATGTGTGCACCTGACTGTGAACATCTTTGATGACACTGATGTTGACAAGTCACTACCACTGAGGAACTGATCCTGTTGAACAGCTTTCTCAGATGAGACAGCTTTGGGCAATTCAGCCCTCAGTAAAACAGACAAGGTTCTAATAATGCCTCTATAAAATGTTTCAGCAATTTTGCATTCCTGCCCAATGCATTTGAATGCTACCTTCATCTTCATCTTCAATATGTACAAATTTTACTCCTGAAAACTGTCTCAACAAATCAGCAGGACTAAAAAAAAAAAAAAGATATTTACTCACCATATGAGCTGATCTGCCAGGAGTCAGTCTGCAGTAAGAAACAACTGAGTACATTTTCTGGCATTCCCATCTTAACGGAAAATTCTCCAATTTCTTTGCTCAAGGATGTGAGGATCTTCTGCTAGCACTACCTATGACATCACCCAATGGGTCAGGATGGTATGCCCTGCCTCATTACCACTCAATTTTAACCCACAACCACTTAGTGAGCGCAATTTGCAAGAAAAAAAAAAAGAGCACAAACATACAAGAATATACAGAAAACACTGCAGCCACATGGCAAAGAGGCAGTGTGGACAGTAGGGAATGGCAGAAAGGTGATAAATTCTAAATGCAGAGAACATCTTTGCAGAAAACAAATATAGTGAGCATAAAGCTGACAGATGTCTATTGTTCCATCAGGACAAGGAAAAAACAGGAATAAAATCCTTTTCTTCCTCCAAAGAAGGAGCATACTCTATTAAACCCTTGTGTAGTATTCTCCAGACCTATTCAAAGAGCTTTGTGGAGACTGCCTGATCCTTAAATAGAGCTTTTTTATTGGGGAGGGGGTTGCTTGAGAACAGGCACTCTAAGCAGGGTCAAAAGAGAAGTACCCTTCCACAGAAGGTCCAAAGGGATAGCAGTAAGGCTGCTGGGCCAAGAGAATCATCCTTCTCAGACATGAATTCCACAGTTGTGGGAATAACACAGCCTAAAGCTTGGGAGCTCTTCTTATTCCATAAGCGTATATGGGGGGGGGGTTGGAATTCTTGTTACTAAAGAAGTGGAATGATACAAAAAAAAAAAAAGAATATGGGTCTTGCTGGATGTCACAGACATTGTCAATTGTTGGGGGGGGGGTGTGCCTGAATAGTCTTAGGGAGATCCTCACCTAGAACCTGGGAAGCTTAACCAAAGAGGAAATCACCCTGTAATTTGTCATACAAAATGGCCTGCCCAAGCTCTTCCTTAAAGAGGAAAACTTGACTTGTACTACCCAGCACATGCATGTACTTTAGCCTGCAGGTACAACCACAGCATCAGCACAGTCAAAATTATAGTGGGCTATTTAAAAGCCCACAAGCAAATTTTGTGGTTAAAGTTTTTTTCCAGATCTACCTTGATTTCAAGTCTGCCAGTTTATCTAGTACTTAAGAGGACTGCAACCAGGAAAGTGAAGAACTGGGGGACTAGAGGTCCAAAAAAGCACAGGAGAAACTTTGTGAATAAGACTATCCAAAGCCATAGACTCTATAAGACTATAAGGCTGAAAGGTGCTGTGCTCTATGCAAGCAAGATGTCTCAAAGAGGCTATACAACAGTCTGCACTGGAATGCTTAGTCATTATGTCAGTCTCCCCATTATGACTGGAGCATCAAAAAATATCGCCACTCTGCAAAACATTTCTAAACTGTGAATGTATTTCCACTCAATGTGTGCCTGCAATGAATCGTTTCTGGTCTGTGCACTATCCCAGGATACAAATATCAATCAATCAAACAATCAAATGAGTAGGTTTGTGGAGGACATCAGCCCTATTGGGTGTAGGGAGAGAGAGAGAGAGAGAGAGAGAGAGATGAATTTGAATTATTCTATGTTGCAAATGCAGCATCCCTCAAAATGTGGGTCCATGGGTGATATGCCCTATGGCTCTTTATTATTTCTACACAGACAGTGAGTAGGGTGTTTCTAGATGCAAGGCAGAGTACACAAAGTAATTAAAAGTCATTTCACAAGTCTGACAGTCTCCTCAGAGGAGAGAGTCATATTAGAGGAGCTGTATGGGCAGTGGTCTCACTGTCACTGTCTGCATTATACACAAGAACTTTTGTTCCCCAGAGTCTCTTTTTAAGGACACTAAAAGGGGAAGGAAGGGAAGGAGACCTTCCTTTAACCACCGCTTGTGGTGAGAGGTGTGTATGTGGGCCAGGTGCTGGCACCAGACAGTGTTTCATAAAAGTACACTCCCACACACAAGACTACATCCTTCACTAGAAATCAAAGAGTTTACATACATTTGAGCATTAAGTCATCTCTATGTGCCCAAACAGTGAAGAAAGACAAACAAAGACTCCTACACTACAGTCAGACAGCCATATACAAAAGGGAGACGTCACTAAGAGATTTCTTGGTCCTGAATGCAGCTACCATGTCAGTTCCAGGGGACTTCAAGGAATGCCCTGTATGAAGCTGGCTGGTCACTGGTATGCTCCAGATGGTCAAAGATGAGTGAGGCAGTGCACATACCTCAGGATGCACTCCAACCAAAATGGTTACCAGATGTGCATCTGTTAGAATTTCTCTCCTCACTGGTCAGTATCAGATGCGAGCTCAAACCCTTGTTAGTAGAAAAGGAACTTGTTCAAAGGTGGACTTAACAGGAAGAGGTTGTGACTAATGCTCTTCCTCCTTTTTTCTTACCTTCTAAAGCAAGTCTGGTGAAGAACGGGGATTGTTTAACAGAGACCCCAGCCAATCTCTACTCTGGACATTCTCGGCAGCAAACATCATGAGAGAATGGAGACGACTCTCCAATTTTTCCCTTCATCACCTGCAGGTGGCAGGGGTGAAGTACTGGCATTCAGGTCAATACTTCATGTTGAGGTTCTTGACCAAGCAGTGGAAACTGTGCCACTGTGGATCCTTGCTCATGAGCTGTGGCTGCAGAAACCCTAGGAAAATTGTAGAAGCTCAGGCATCAAATGTGGGAACTTTTTAATAGTGAACATTAAGCTTGACATTCAAACTATGTGAGTATCAAAGAACGCAGTATTGCAAGGGCTCAATACCGCCTCCTGGTCTGATATGCGACATCACAGTGTGGACCAGTAGGAGGGCAGCATGAGCTTGGGCAATGGAAGTGGAGAAAATTAAGAGGACATCCCAATACTTATCGATTGCACAAGACCTCAAAAGTCAGATCGATAAAAATATAATTTCCTTTTACAGGTTTCATTCATATAACCAGATCTGACTCATAAAGATGCCAGTCAACATGAAAAGTACAGCTGTGTACACTTAACATAAATGTAGATGTTCGAGTGTATTCACTGTTGCAGTCATCACTTGTGGGTTATCCCTGCTGGGTAGCCCTCGGACAGCCCGAATACCAGAGTAAAGGGTTTACCTCCTGCGTTGGCTGTCTGGAGTGTGAGGTTGATGTCAGGGCTATAACATGAGGCAGCCAAAGCCATTACATCAGTTTTTCTTGCCCCAAATAGGTTTGAGTCCCCAAGAAAGAGAAAAAGGGGGTGGTGGGAGGGAAACAGGACTGTAACAGTGAATGCACTCAAACATCTACATTTATGGTTAAGTGTACACAACTGTACTATGTCCTTCGTGTTTCACTGCTGCATTCATCACTTGTGGGAAGAATTCCGAAGCTGAGAAACAGGGTGGAGGAAGGATGATAGGAGCTTAAAGCAAGCACCAATTCAAGGGGATGCTAGCATGCCCTACAGGACTGTAGATGCAAAGTCTGCCCTGGTTTTGGAGAAGGTAGCCAGCTGGTAGTGTTTGGTGAAAATATGGACTGATGTCCAGGTAAGCAGCTTCCAAAATATCCTTGGTTGGAACCCCTCTCAGGAAGGCCATGGAAGTAGAGGCTGCCCTCGTGGAATGTGGCCTAATGGATTTGATAGGAATAGCAGCAATGGATACAATGTGAAATCCATTTAGAAATGGTCTGTTTGGATATGGGTTTCCCCTCTGCCCCAAGAGCGATCCCAATCCCTTTTCTAGGAGCTCTGCCAGGTAGTCCAGAATCAATGTCAGACCAGACTAGCCTGGGTGCTGTTGACGTCTTTGCTGTGGCACCAAATGGTAAATCTTTTCCATTTGGCGGAGTAGGATTTTCTGGTGCTGGGCCTTCTTGCCTCCTTAATAATATTTAAAACCTGCCTGCTGAAGGTTGTGGCATCATCCGCCTTTATGGAATCAGCCATGCAGACAGCTTGAGTGTGGGGAGGTTTGGATGCAATACCTTCCTTTTCTCCTGAGTTAGAAGGTTTGTTCTGAGAGGCAGGTTCATGGGAGGTTCTTTGGCCAGACTGAAGAGCAATGGGTACCAGTGTTGTCTGGGCCTGTCTGGAACAATGAGAATAGCCCTTGGGCCTTCCTCCCTGATCTTGAGAAGTACCCTGGAAATCAGGGGCAAGGGGGGGGGATGTGTACACAAACAGACTGCCCCAGTGAAAATAGAGGGCGTCCACGCACCAGGCTTCTGGATGGAACTCTCTGGAGCAGAACTTGGTTAGCTGGCAGTTGTCTTAAGGTTGCAAAGAGGTCTATGTCCGGGTTCCCCCAGGTTCTGCTGATGTTGAGAAAGGGTCTCTTTGTGCAGCTGCCACTTGTGGGGATCCAGGAGGCTTCTACTTATCTGGTCTTCCAAGGTGTTCTCTTTCCCTGGGATATACTGAGCAATCAGATGCAGTCCCACATTTGAGGCTGACTGCCAGATTTGCATAGTTAAGTAACACAGAGGGTAGGAGTGAGTGCCCCCCTGCTTGCTGATGTACCACATTACTGTTGTGTTGTTTGTCTTGATTAACTCATTAACCCTTAGTACCTTCTCATGACGCCTCTGTGCATAACACCGACTGCACCATGAGAAGATACTAATTGTAAGCTGTTACCCCCGAGTGCCTTTCAAAAGCGCTAGTAATTTTACAGTTCTATTTTAGCTCCACTGTTAAAATAAGTTGAAAAAGTAACTGAACATTGTCAGTTACCTTCTCAACTTATGTTTCAGCATGGAGTTTCATGATGCTAATATTGTAGTTTGAGAAAAATTCCTGTCAAGTGCTGTACTCTGAAGATAGATGCAATGGAGGAAACTGCACCTGCATTCTAGATGATGGAACTGTTGTAATCCCGGAAATGGTGCCTACCATGTAAGCATAAGTGCAAACAGAAGAGATACGTCTAGGTACTGAAATATCCGGAGCTACAACTACAACAAAGGTAGAGAGACTGGAGAGCTGCTCTTTTGTCTATGTATTTTACTTTTTTTTTTTTTTTTTAACTGTTAGTGGGAGTATGACTGATGCTTTTAGTGCTGAAGCTCACTGGTTCATGAAAGATCAGTTATTCAGTCAAGGAATGCACTTTCCCAACAATAAAACTTTGTAATCATCCTCTCCAAGCCATTTTGCCATGTATAGCTGCTTAAAGCTCTGTTTGGTTGCCAAACTGTAAATTAAAATTACAGGAGTATGCCTGTGAAAGTGGAAGAAACCTTGTGCAGAATGCCCTCGGCTCCAGTGGGGTTCTAGTCTAGTGGTCTCCTTATAGAGCTGGAAGGAAAATAAAGCGGTAATGTAAAATTAAAAGTTATTTCGCTTAATATTCCATATGGAAACCCACTGTTACTGAACACAGCTTTGATACTATGTGTAAGTAAGTGATAGAAGTTTTTTTTTTCTTTTTTTTGTGTGATCTTAGTACTTCACTTCTCAAGTGAATCCGCTTTAGTTAGTACGATTATATGCTCATTACGTTCATGTTGACAGAAAGCATCACTAGTCATTTTGTGGCAAACACTCTTGCACCGTCGTTTGGAAATGGCAGCATGTATGGTTTTAATGGATGAGGCATTTTGTCCGAGCTGCTTTTAAAGTCCCCTTATTTCTACCAAGAAGCAGTTTTGTCACACTACTGTTGCCTGTCGCCCACCCCCCCTCTGTAACCTACTGGTGTGAGTGATAAGTGTAGTGCAGACAGATACAGCCCTTTGTCCTAGTCCTCATTTCATTGGTCTTATTCCACGTTGTTGGTTTTAACATGGATGTTATGATTAGCAATTTCTTTGCATGTAATGTGCCTACAGTTTACCAGCTGGTAGAGGATGATCACAAAGTCCTTGGTGTCAGCTTTGCCATGTGTGATACAAGCCTCCATATGAGCTTTGATGTGAGGAGATGAGTATCTGCGAGTCCTCCTTTCTTTGGTTTGTTCATTGTTGATTGAATTTTCTTCTCCCTGTGTTCACTAATGGAATGTCTCTGTCTGTTTTACTGTGACATGCGGCTGTAATTTGTATATGTGGGATTAATTGCAAGTATTTGAGTGATTTTTCACATCAATGAAAAAAGGTTCTGGATGTCTTTGGGAGTGTCACTGTATGTTAATTCAAAGTTCAGCTATTGTGATTTATTAGCAGTGCTGGTTAGTTAAACTCACTTTTTTTGTATTACGATGGCATATGTATGCAGCCTAGCTTAACCCTACCAGAAGTCCATTTTGAGGCGCCATGTTTCCATATTGGGCAGTTTTATTTGGCACTAAGTTGTGCAGATGGCTGAAGGAATGTGGTGCATCTCCAGTATGAGCGCAGATCTCATGCTTTGCAATAATAACTTTTTGGCTGCCATATCATTTTGGGTGATGCTTTAAGTTGCTGCTAAATGTAGTTTTTTGTGATGGAAGTCCAAATGAAGGACTCAGTTTTGGTTGTAGTGGTGGACTGTTTTGAAAGGTAGTTTGAGAATCTAGTTTATTGTTCATGCTTAGCTTGAATATTGACAGTTTTAACTACGGTCAACTTAGCAATATGTTTTTCTTGTTATCATAAGCTGTGTACAAAAGCAAGGTTGCTATGCTTACATAAATTCTCTGCACTTTGTGGGTTGCATTCTCTTTGAAAGTGGGATAGAGCAAGTACTTGTCTGAATGCCTCCTGAATATAACCTTGAGTAATTTTTTCAGATACTTAAGATGAAACGATAGAAACTTTTCCTGCATCTGTGGCAGTCGTTGGGTTTTTTGCTTTAAGATCATACTGTTAACGTTATTCCAGAACGTAAGTAGCTGGAACTCCCATTTGTGAGTTTTTAATGCAGAGTTCAGCAGCAAGCTGCATGGGAAACTGAAGGTTGTGCTAGTGTATCTCTGTACAGTCTGAAATGACTGTTCTGCTTGAAGTTTGTGATAAAGTAACATTGTTCTTTTAACATACAAATCTGGAATTTGTATGTGTTTAGAGTTTGTGTAATGAAATCAAAAGCAGAGTAGTGCTGAGTAATTTTTGTTAGTGCGCCACATAATCTATGATTTCACACTGCCAAAAGTGAGCTGCCTGCTTGTCTGCCCCTTTCCATTCCTCTTGTGTGGAAATGCGCTGTGACACACTAGGATGAGCTAGCCTTTCCAAGGGACAAGGCCTTCAGTGCTGACAGAGATGTGCTTGGAGAGAAAGAGGAAGGAAAAAAGAGGTCGTCTCTCTCTACTCTTCCTTCATTAGGCCAATCATCGAGTATAATGCCCCATTTAGCATGTACCTCACTAGACACATGCAACAGCTAGAAAGGCCACAAAAGTACCTCACGAAGAGGATCCTAGACCATAAACACATGTCCTACATGGACAGACATAAAAAATCCAGCTATTCTCCATCTCATATTGTCTCCTAAGAGGCGATCTCTGCTTGACTTACAAAGCCATGTCTGATCCAACTCTATTTGAAATGCTACATCTAAAGAAATCCCAATCCCTCCACATCACAAGCTCCAGAGACCTCAACCTCATTACCACAATCAACAAAACAAGCTGAAGGGACAGGTTCATAACCCAAAGACTGCTCATGCTCTGGAATAAACTTCCCATACATGTCAAGCAGAGCACCTCACTGGCCCTCTTGATGAGTGGATGGGAAATAGAAACTTCACCTAGGGGAATCACTCCAGTGGCTCTACCTGACAGAGAAACTGGGAACGAACATCGGGCGGCATGATCTAATACAATCAGGGAGATATGTATAGTTTAGTTTATTGCTGCTTTTACACTAGTTCTGGCATTGCTCAACTCAGTATGTAGGGCAATATTTCTGACTTCTTATATTTATTTATTTACAGACACAACAGTATGCTGCAGCATTTAGATCAAGAAACAGTTTTGAGCACACATACAAAACATGTTTGGGTAGGATGAGAGGCTTAGTGAGATATATTTTATTGCTGATTTTTGGCATTGCTCAACCAGATATTTTGGACAGTATTTCTGCCTTTTTTACTTATGTGTCTTATTGTAGCCAGAGGGATGGTTAGGGGAGATGAAATGAATACTTTTGGAATAATTCTTACATGGATCAACCAAATAGTTTAGATATCTCTGTCTTTGTTATTTCTGTTTCTGATTCTACTCAGTGGTTGGCTGCTTGAGATAAATGTTATGACTTGCTGAAATATAGACATTTTTGCTATCACTGACTTGTACCAGCATGGAGCTACCATATATTTTGGGCAATATTCCTGGCTCTGTCATTACTGTGCAGAATTTAGGTGGGAGGAAGTGCTCAGTAATATTTAAATGTTATACTGTTTTACTGAATTAATCTGGTCTTCTCCTAACAGATGATAATGAGTCTCTGTTAAACCTGCACCAGGTAAATATAATAAATGCCTACACCACAGGTTATGTGCATATCACCTGTGTCTGAGCATGCAGAACCTTTCAGTAATGAAATGCAGATCATTATCACATTAACAGTAGGTGCAGTTACAGTACAACAAGGAGTCATTCTCACTTTTTAGGTAAAACTCTCTGCAGCTGCCACTGTTATTCACATAACTAGAAGTCATCATTATATTGATGAATGCACAAGCCACATTTGGGTTTCTGTCTATGTGGAATCATTTCCAACACACACACACACACACACACACACACACACACACACACACACACACACACACACACACACATGCATGCACACACACACGCACGCACACACACACGCACACACGCACACACACGCACGCACGCACACACACCAGTTTGTTTCTCTCATTTTTACAATTTGCTGTATTTTGCTAGGCAACATGTCAATGTGCTAAGCAATCCCTCATTTTGAAGACAGTGTTTGTATGCTGTACACGTAGAAACATTACAGTCTATTTAGGACTTAGGTTATGAAAACTATGACATTTTTTTCATATTTTGGTAAATAACTTTGCTAGGGAAGATGTCAACATGCTAAGTAATACATGTCTGTATGCTGTTCACATGTACAAACATCACAGTTTGTTTAGGACTTAGGTAATGGAAATTATGTTTTTTTTCATATTTTAGTAAATATCTTTGCTAGGGAGCATGTAATTGTGCCACGTGATACCCCATTTGAATTCAGTGTTAGTCCTTACAACGTGATAAAAGAACTGTCTGTATGCTGTACACATGTGCAGACATCACAGTCTGTTTAGGACAGGTTATGGAAATTATGATTTTTTTTCATATTTTGGTAAATAACTTTGCTAGGAAGCATGTCATTGTGCTAAGTAATACCTCATTTTGAAGACAGTATTAATAGTTACATCATGGCAAAACAACATGTCTGTATGCTGTACCAATATACAGATATCAATGTTTGTTTAGGAAATGATTTTTTTTCATATTTTGGTAAATAACTTTGCAAGGGAGCATCTGAATATGCTTAGTTATACCTCATTTTGAAGACAGTATTGATAGTTCCAACATGGTAAAAGAACTGTGCCTGTATGTTGTACACATGTATAGATATCAAAGTTGGTTCTGGACTTAGGTTATGGAAATTATGATTTTTTTCATATTTTGGTAAATAACTTTGCAAGGGAACATGCCAGTGTGCCAAGTAATACCTCATTTTAAAGACAGTGTTGCTCCTTATAACATGGTAAAAGGACTGTGTCTGTATGCTGTACACATGTACAGACATCACAGTGTGTTTAGTCTTCTAGGACTATGACAATTATACATTTCCAATACATCTCATTATTATGCCCATATCTCTGCATGGGAGCATGGTGATGATGCAAATGATGCATCATTTTGAAGCTAACATTTAGACACACAACTTTATCAATTATGAGAAATATTATATTAATCATATTTCTGTGAATATCTCTGTAAAGGAGCATCACACAGTCATAGTTAAGGTATTATTTTAAAGCTGACATTCATACAAACAAATTAAATACAAATTGTATGGGTCTACATGGTACATTGACCAATATATTGTGCTTTTCTTTTCCAAAAAGGTACAAAATATGCACAATATCAGAATTCCTTGCCAATTATTTAATAATGTCTTTGATACGCACTATTAACATTTACACTGTTGGAAAGCTCAGTGTCTGCTGAACAACGTTCGCATTTACATTTTTAGTCTAGCTCTTATAATTAAAGAGTTATGAACATTTGTTTTCTGTATGGTATTACAAATGGATTTTCTGAAAATGAGCTCAGACTGCACTGTTGTTCCTATGGTGGAATTAAGCAGGCAGCTTTTTCTAAGCTGCTCTAGAGTGAATGAGTTAAGAGCACTCCTGGTCTCAGGTGATCCTTGAAAGCTTGGATTGCCCTGTGAACCGCCAGCATTTCTTTTAGGCTGATATGTAGGCCTTGAACCTCCTGTTCCCAAATGCCCTGGGTGCACATATTTCCTTGGTATGCCCCCCCCCCCCCAGGCTGTGTCTGAAGCATTTGTGGTGATGGTTTGGCCCTGTGGGAGAGTGATAAAGGGTAGACCCTTGATGTTCATCGTGTTACACTGCTGCACATTACACTTGGGTTATCCTGCCGCCAGGCGGTTCCCCCAGTCGGCCTGAGTTCCAAAGTCTTGGTCCGGCGTCGGTTGCTGTCACCTCCTCCCTGACGTCAGTGCGACAGGGGTATATAAGATGCAGCCGACGCCATTTTTTTCAGTCTTTCTTGCCACGCGGTGCCCGAAGCAAAAGCAGTTCGCAAGTGCCGGTTGGCCGACTCCTGAGATTTTCATTCCGAATCCAGAACCGAAGTCTTCTACAAAGCTAAGTACCCTGTTGGGGAAACTTTTTCTTGCTTCAGACTGATGTCAGTAAAAGTTAATAACTATTTCTTGTGGGAAGCAAATACCTCATAAGGATTTCCATTCCTATTGTATCTCATGCCTAGGCCCAGACCACAACGTCACTGGTTGTCGGTTTTGTGCTAGGTTTAACAAGTGCACTATTAAACGTCGGCTTGATTTTGCCCAACATTATTTTGGCAGAAAATTTAATTACACCATGCCGTCGGAACTTCCGACAGCCAGAATACATAAAAAGCACAAAGACAAGGACTGGCATCCAAGGCCCAAAACTGACGACGAGGCCTCTTCTAGGCCGGTCACTGGTCCTCCGGTTTTCAGCGAGGTGCCTACGCAGCCCCTGACGTCCGCTTCCACAGAACCACAGACCGCCTCCGACTCCCATGTGGAGATGGCTGGGCTTTCGGGCGCACAAGGATTTCGGCCTACCGAAACTAACCCTCCAGAGGGAACCGAAGTAGCTGAACAATCCACAGCTTCAGAGGGTGTTTTCAGACCTACCCAGTTAACCATTAAAGCCTCTGCTAAGTCTAAGCCCCTCTTAAATACAAAGAAACAGATACAGCATTCTCCAGGACAGGCCTCTATGCCTAAGAAACAAATGCTCAAAATGGCCGAAGACCTAATCACCCTGATCAGGGGGTCCCATCCCCCTCCTGACAAAAGGCCCAGACAGGATGCAGACTATGAATCTTCAGACCAGGTGTCCATTTCTTCAGATTCATCCTCAGACCTAGGATATTCTTTACCCCCTTATGAGGATTCTGATGCTGAGGAATCAATTCCATCAACCTCTCCGCCTGAGGACTACTCCTTTGGGGAGACCTTACATACCATGAGGGAACATTTCCATTGGGAAGGGCAGGATTACTCAGAATCCAAGAAAAGGCTCAGAGACTTCCTTTTATTACCTCAACACAGACCCCTTGCTATCCTGCCAGTGTTAGATATTGTGGATGATGTGTACAGTGAATCCAGCTTAAACCCTGACTCCTTACCTCCAGCCCCAGTTAAACCCGATAGATATTACAGAGTCCCAGACTCTCACAAATTTCTGTATAAAAGCCCTGTTGCTGACCCTGAAACTATTTCTCAGGGACCCAAAGGGATTAAGGTCTTATCAGCAAAGAACCCAGTTCCCTCTGACAGAGATTCCAGAGCATTAGACAGATGGGGAAAGGAAGTATACATGTCTGCAACTTTAGCAATGAGAGCCTTAAATTGCCAGTTTCACATGCTAAAATATAAGCAATTTTTGATGTCTCAGTTGAAACAAAAGATGCTTCCAGATTCAGATCCTCTTAATTTTAAAGAAATGCAGGATTTATTGCATGCAGCTGAACAAGTGGGAAACATATTTTGCAATGTGGTTTTGATTCCTTAGAGGCCTCCTGTAGAGCAGCAGTTACAGGCTCTGTCATTAGAAGACATGCTTGGTTAAAAGAACACACACTACCAGATCATGTTAAGGCAAAATTATTGGATGCACCTTTGCAGCGGGATGTGTTGTTTGGAATTAAGGCAGAGGAGATATTAAAGAAGATGGAGGATAAGGCAAAATCTATGCAAACGGTGAAGGATTTCTTACAGATTCAGCCTCCTCGTTTTAGCAGAAATTGGCCAACAAAGAATTGGTCCTTTCCAGTCACAGACAGACCTCAAAGGGGCAGATACAGATGTCCAAGAGGTAGAGGTCAAGCACAAGGTCCTTACAGGCCTCGACAATGGGGTACACCAGGACAGGAAGAAGGGGAAGACAGGCCCCAACGATATAAAAATCAGCCTCAATGACTTCCCACTAGAGCTGCCAAACAGCTCTCTCTTGGCAGCCCCCTTAGGAGGGAAACTGGCACTTTTTTTTATCACAACTGGCCTTGCATCACCAAAGACAAATGGGTTCTCAACATTGTATCTCAAGGTTACAGGTTCCACTTTCACACCCTGCCAAGGTTAAAAGGAACGCCAAATCTGCCACCAAATCAATGGGCAGAGGCTCAAAAACAAATTACAGCACTCATGGACATGAGAGCTATTCAAAAGGTACCACCACAGGGGCAAGGACAAGGATTTTACTCAAGACTCTTTTTGGTTCCCAGAAAGGACAAAGCCTGGAGACCCATTCTGGATCTTTCTTCTCTAAACACTTACCTGGATGTTCCGAAATTCAAAATGTTGACACTACAGCAGGTTCTTCCCATGCTGGGCAAGAAAGCTTGGCTCGTGACTTTGGACCTCAAGGAGGCATACCTGCATGTCCCTATCAGACAAAACTGCAGAAGATACCTCAGATTCATAGCTGGTTCAATGCACTATCAATTCTCTGCACTGCCCTTTGGCTTATCTACTGCGCCCAGGGTCTTCACAAAGTGCCTGGCACCAGTAATTGCATTTTGCAGACAAAAAGTAATTCAAATTTATCCATACCTGTACGACTGCCTGATTCAAGCAGAGAGCAAGGACATTCTTTTAAAACATATGGAGTTCGTAAAAAAGTTATTAAGTTGCCTGGGGTACACAGTAAACGAAAAGAAATCAAAACTAGTGCCCTCAAAAGAGATAATATTCCTGGGTGCCACCTTGAACACAACGGCCCAGATGACTTATCTCACGCCAGACAAGCAAGGACAACTGACTCAATACTTTCAATTGATGGCAACAAAGACCCAACTCCCTGCAAGAAAAATTCTGCAGGCCTTGGGCTACATGGCATCTTGCATACTACTAATTCCATATGCCAGACTGCATATGAGGAAACTACAATGGTACCTAAAGAGTGCATGGTCTCAACATTGTCAAAATTTGGAAACAGTTATACAACTAATTCCTTGCCTTCAACAAGAGTTTCGATGGTGGCCTCAAGCTTGTCACCCCAACAAGGGACAGCCTTTTACTCAATCCACAGCCAGGCAAACACTGACAACAGATGCATCAGATTACGCATGGGGAGCACACATGGCAGGAAAATGTATTCAGGGCGAGTGGCCCGCAGAGCAAAGGCATCTTCACATCAATCAAAAAAGAGATGCTAGCTGTGCAGAATGCACTTATAGCTTTCAAGGACCTACTGCATCCAGGACAACTACTATTAAAGACAGACAACACCACAATTATGTGGTACATAAACAAGCAAGGGGGCACACACTCCTACCCCCTCTGCAGACAAGCCATGACCTTGTGGAACACAGCTCTAGACTACCAAGTTCATCTGCAAGCACAATTCCTGCCAGGAGAGAAAAACACACTGGCAGACGACCTAAGCAGAAATATCATAGATCCCCAGGAATGGGAATTGAATCCACAAATATTCAGAAGGATAACACAAAAATGGTGGAGCCAGGACATAGATCTGTTTGCCTCCCCAATGAACTGCCAGCTACAGAAATTCTGCACAAGGAGTTACCATCCACAAGCATGGAAAGTGGATGTCCTCTCATTCAGCTGGAAAAATCTGCAAGTATACGCTTTCCCACCTTTACCTCTCCTTCCAAAGGTACTCATAAAAGCCAGGCAAGAAGAGCCAAAGATGATCCTGATTGCACCAGACTGGCCACGCCAGCACCGGTACCCAATCTTAAAAAACTTAGCACAAGAACCACCCTGGATTTTACCTCAAATCTCACATTTGCTGACATAGCACAACAATTAGATACTTCACAGCCAGCTAAAGACCTTACACCTAGCTGCATGGAAAATTTTCCTAGTCAAGCAAGCAATGCCTCTCTCCAAAGCTGTTATGGATGTCATTCTGGAGGCCAGAAGACCTAGCATCAGGAAAGCCTATTCGGATAAATGGAAGAGATTCTGTGCCTGGAACCAGGCTCACACAGCCTTGATCCTCTTGTCCCAAACATTCCTCAGATACTTCAATATTTAACTGAGATGCTGGACAAGGGCCTCTCCTTCTCATCCATCAAGATCCACGCCTCTACCATTTCTGCTCATTACAACACGGATCCACCAATTTTCTCTAATCCTTTGCTCAAACAGTACCTGAAAGGGGCTAAAAACATAAGACCGCCCTGTAGAGCACCTACTCCAACTTGGGACCTCAACTTTGTTTTGGAAAAATTAACTTTACCTCCTTTTGAGCCAGCTAACACAGCAGAATTAAAATATATCTCTTGGAAAATTGCTCTTCTACTGGCAATAACATCAGCACAAAGAGTTTCAGAATTACAGGCACTAATGGCAGTGGAACCTTTCCTCATTTTCCACCAGGACAGGGTGTCTTTAAGAACTAACCCTACGTTTATGCAAAAGGTGGTATCAAGTGTGGCTCTAAACCAAACTATTCACTTGCCAACTTTTTATCCAAAACCACAGAACAAAGGGGAGAGACTGCTACATTCTTTGGACATTCACAGGCAGTTACGCTTCTACTTGGACAAAACCAAAGCTTTCAGAAAATCTGAGCAATTATTGGCAACATATGCTGCAGGAGCACAGGGAAAAGCCATTTCGAAACAGACCATTTCAAAATGGATAGGACATTATATACGTTTCTGCTATACACACCATGGGAAAGCAGTACCTAGCAGCATTAGATCTCACTCCACCAGGGCAACAGCCATTTCAATTGCCTATCTCAGAGGTGTACCTACCAAGGATATTTTGGAAGCAGCAACATGGAGTTCTGTGCATACCTTCACCAAGCATTACCATTTGCCTTTATACTCCAAATCCAGAGTTGGCTTCACCACTGCTGTGCTGCAGGGCCTTATAGCCACCCTTAATGCCTTATAGAACCAGCCACCCTACCTCAGCTTTGGGATTCCACCCAAGTGTAATGACTGCAGCAGTGTAACACGATGAACATAGTACAGTTTTGTACCTACCATAAATGTAGATGTTCGAGTGTAAACACTGCTGCAGTCCAGGTTACCCTCCCTCCTTCCCCTCTTACTTTCTGGTACGTACCTAGGTCTTCTACCCTTTACTACCTATGGGGAGTATTTGCTGGTATCTGAAAATTGTTGTTTGCTTTTCTTTTGTATGCTTTACTAGCAATTTGAATTGCCTACCTATTTGGGGGCACCTAACATCTGGGGCAAGAAAAACTGAAGAAAATGGCGTCGGCTGCATCTTATATACCCCTGTCGCACTGATGTCAGGGAGGAGGCGACAGCAACCGACGCCAGACCAAGACTTTGGAACTCAGGCCGACTGGGGAACCGCCTGATGGCAGGATAACCCAAGTGTAATGACTGCAGCAGTGTTTACACTCGAACATCTACATTTATGGTAGGTACAAAACTGTACTTTCAGGGTACACGCCTCTGCCCACCATAAGAGTCCCTTTTTTAAGCAGGGAATCAGGAGCAGTTTGCATTCCAGTGACTGAGTGTTGACACCAATGGTTCCCGAGGTACCATTGTACTTTCCTCATGTGCAGTCTGGCTAGGGGAATCAGCAGGATACAGGAGGTCATGTATCCCAGTGCTTGCACGAATTTCCTTGCTGTGAGGTGGGTCCTGCGGGCCAGCTGGGAAAAGTAAGAGTGGAGGAAGATCTTTTTCTCTGGAGGGAGGGAGGCTATTTGTGTTGCTGTGCCCAGCAGAGCTCCCAGAAAGGTTAACCTTCTTGTGGGGTGAAATTGGGACTTCTCCCAGTTGCCAGTGAATCCCAGGGAGGTTAGGAGAGTTTGAACAAAGGTGAGATCCTGCAGGAGTCTTTCCTTGGTGTCTGCCTGGATGAAGCAGTCATCCAGGTAGGGGTAAATATGTATGCCGTTCTGTCTACAATAGGCAATGACAGAAACCAGGCGCTTGGTAAAGACTCTGGGAGCAGCAGAAAAACCAATGGGCAGAGCAGAAAACTGAAAATGTAGTGACCCTGCTCTGAAGCGCAGGAAACTCCTGCAGGGCTTCCTTATGGGATATGGAGGTAGGCATCCTTCAGATCTAGGGTCACTAGCCAAGCATGAAGCATCAGCACTGGCAAAGATTTTTGTAGGGTCAGCATTTTGAATTTTGGAACCAAGAAGGACATATTCAGAGTGGATAGGTCGAAAATAAGGCGCCAGGTGCCCTCCTTTCTGGGTACCAGGAACAGTCAGGAATAAAAACCCTTTTCTGGCCTGCTCTTTTGGTACAGTTCCATGGTGCCTTGGGCACACAGCTTTTGGATCTGGCAGATTGCTTCTGCTCGCTGATTTGCTGGTACATCTGAGAAGCCTGCATATCTGGGGTTTTCTCTGAAAGAGAATCTGTCCCCTCCGGTAATAATTTTTAGGACCCATGGATCTGAGGTGATGGCCTGCCAATTCTGTAGGAAGAGGGAAAGTCTTCTTCCTAGTCTCTTGGGGGCAGAGGGGAGGAGAGTCCCTGGAGAAGGGAGTGGGGGGCTTAGAGCTTGCTTGTCTAGGCGTTGTAGTGGTCAATTGTCTAGATCTCTACTGGGTTTGGGACTGGCGCCTGGAAGGCCTGTCCCTGCACCCCTTCCTCTGGACAGGTTTTGTTTAGGTAGGAAAGGACCAATGCTTTGTGGGAAAGTTCCTACTGAACCTGGGAGGCTGTACCTGCAGAAAATCCTTCACAGACTGCATAGACTTGGACTTGTCTTCCATTTTCTTAATAACCTACTCACCCTTCGGTCCAAATAGCTGGTCCTTGTCCAGAGGGGTGTCTAATAGTTTGGACGTTACCTGGTCAGGCAAAGGTTGTTCCCTTAACCAGGCATGCCTACGGATCAATGAGCCAGATACTGCGGCCCTGCTGGAAGCTTCCAAGGCATCAAACCCACAATGCAGGGAATGCTTGGCTACCTGGGAGCTGGACTGTATAAGATCTTCTAGTTCCCTGGTTGTACTACTGTCTGGTAGGGTGGACATTTTTTGTTTTAATAACTCCAGTATATTTTGCTGGTATTTAAGCATATGAAATTGACAATTCAGAGCTCTAATGGCTAAGGTAGCCGAAGTGTAGACTTTTTTCCCTAGTCTGTCTAAGGCTCTGCTCTCTTTATCAGTTGGCATGGGGTTTTTAGAGAAGCTAGCTCAAGTGCCCTTGGGACCCTGAGTAATGACCTCTGGGTCAGCTGTAGGGTTTTTAAAAAGATACTTTTGGGTGTGTTGTACCAAGTAATATCTGTCTGGCTTCATGGGGGCAGGTGGAATAGAGTCTGGGGTGAGTGCAGATTCCAGAAAGACATCCTCCACCCACCCCGGATTGGGGGAATGGCCAGAGGTTTATGGTATGGCAAATCAATGAACCAGCTCAGTCTCTTCATTGACTGAGGATAGGCCTGTGCCTCCCAGTGAAAATGTTCCCTGAGTGAATTTAACGTTTCCCCAAAGCAGAGGTCCTCGGGTGGGGAAGCAGCAGGAATTGGGTCCTCAGCATCTGAATCCTCAAATGCTGCAAAGGTCTGCTCTTCAGTGTCCGACTCTTCTAGGTCTGACCCTTCTGACTCCTGGTCAGAAAAAGCCTCAGGGGAAGTGTCCCTTTTCCTTGTGGTTGGGGTGGCTTGGGTGGACTGGCTTCCTCTTAGGGTGATTAGCTCTTCTGCCATTCTGAGCAGCTGCTGAGACTGTGGGGCAGGCTGGGTGGAAGGAAGTCGGTGGCTGGGTCCCTGGGATGGGATCTTTCTAGGGATAGTCTTGGTTTTGGGCCTAGTGGATTCCATGGTCTTATACAAGGTTAGCTTAACGGGCAGTGTGGTCTTCTGTCTTTGCCTGGCGTCAGTCATTGAAAAAGTCTCATGGGAGCCAGTGTCTGCGAAGCAGCTCCAGACCCAACCACGACTGAAGGCCAACAAACCGGAGGATAAGATAGACACGGCAGCGTACCCGACTCCAAACGGGTCTCAGTAGAGGTCTGCGAAGGATCCTCTGCTGGCATCAGGGGCTGCGAAGGCACCTCACTGAGTTCAGCAACTGTAATGGGTGGTAGGGTAGCTGACTTTGGAACGGAGTTGTCAGAGGGCCTAACTTTCTGAAGCCTATCCTTTTCCTTATCTTTCTTTTTTCTGGGAAAATCAACAGCAGCCTGACCGACCAACACCATTTCATGGTGAGGAATAGTCTATCTAAAGTGTCTAGCTTCAATTTCAGCTCTCCTCCTAATAGTCTTAGCATTAAACAGAGCACAGAACTGACATCCGGGGACGTCGTGGTCTGGGCCTAGGCAAGTGACGCACCGGGTATGGAAGTCTCGGTGTGGGATCTGTTTTCCACAACTGAGAAAATTACTGACTTTCTCTGACATTGGCTAAAAGCAAAAAAAGGTCCCCCAACAGGGTACTTAGCTTTTGACAGTTACTCCTTCACTCTGGCAATGGGCTACCGATGCACTTGCATACTGCTTCTGCTTCGGGCTCCACGCCAAGAAAGACTGATGTAATAGCGTCGGCTGCCTCATTTTATAGCCCTGACGACCTGACGTCAACCTCACACTCCAGACAGCCAACAAAGGAGGGAAACCCTTTACTCTGGTATTCGGGCCGGCCGAGGGATATCCAGCAGGGATAATCCACAAGTGATGACTGCAACAGTGAAACACAAAGAACTTCAGTGCACTCTATAGCAAAATGTGCTCATAAGTCATGTAATACATTACAGATACAACCAAGTCATTTTTCCTTACAAATGTATATTAATCCCTCTACCACATATTCCTTCCAACTGCTTTAAGTCAAATACTGTATATAACAATTTTTATTGGTTGTGGTTTTACTTGGTGGAACATTTTGAAGTGTGCATATATATATATATATATATATATATATATATATACACACACACACACACTATGTGTGTGTGTGTTTTTAACTATATCTTCATTTATCTGATGAAGTCTGACTGAACAAGACAAAAATGCTGTGATTTTAAATGCGTTCATGCTTTTAAACTACTATTAAACCAGCTCTATTTTTGAACTGCAAGGCTGTACTGAGTTCCTTTTCTGAGGTACCTGACTTTGTCTTGGTTTAAAGTTTATTTGCTGGGTGCCAGTTTGAGTTTCTTGAAGTCAAATACTGTATAGCCTGTGTTAAAAAAGCTGGCTGAAATGCAGTAAACTTGTGACTTATAGACTCATCCTGTCTGTCTTTTGTAGGACCTTTCATTAAGTGAAAATGAAGAGCACCTCACTGGCCTTCTTCAAGAGAAATCTTGATGAGTGGATGGAAAATGGAAAATTCACCCCAGGGATCACTCCACTAGAGTGGCTCTACTCGACAGCGGCACTGGAAACTAATGTCTGGTGACACGATGCCAGGGTAATTCTATGGGCTAGTACACACCTATGAACCTAAATGTTTTTTTTCTTTTTGAAGAACAGATTGATTCTGAAGATCCTGTTTTATAATACTGATGTAAGGGTCTATATTATAAGACCAAAAGTGCATATGTGTGACTACATAAAAGTCGACACATAATGCATGAAACCTGACAATAGCGAACGGCCACGTAATCTAATTTTTCCCTAGGGAAAAAACTTACGCGGCCGTTCGCTTAAAAAAAAAATTAACACCATAAACAGGCCGGGGGCTTTGCCCCCCACACCCCCTAACTAAATATACCAACTTCGAGATCACACTATAGGGAAGGAAAGGGCAACTCCGTGAAGTTGGCCAGCTATCTCCTTGCTCTATAATATATTCATTGAATCGCTTAAATGCGATTTGATGAATATGTGTCACTGTTTCCGTATTCGCTCAGAAGCCTTTTCCTGCTTCTAATACAGACCCCTGATGTAATTTCTGTACTGTGAATCTACGTTTGTCAAAGGTAGGTGGTCACAGCCACAGCTCAGTAAAACAAACTGATGATCTCACCCATTAAACCAAGCCAATTTAATTTTTAATTATTCACATTATTAGGACAATGATACTTCTTGAAATAACGGCAGCCTACCAAGCCAAACAATTGTGACCATTTATGACAGAGTTGTTACTACAGTCAGCTACTTTGATTATTAGATGGTTGCAACAGCTGTCAAGAAAGCATTGTCATCCATTTCTGGGAACATAATTTCAGCAAACTGTGCTAATTTATCCTGATGTCATGAAATTTCAAGGTAGGTTACATTAAATAAAGGGGTGTAAGGGGTTAAGCTTCCTAAATAGGAGGGATGCTTGAGATTTTCAGTCACTTGTATTGTTTTACTGAAACTGTCTTATATGCAAGTGCAAGTCACTGAAGCTTACGGTGATTTAGGAATAACATCAAGATTGTTCCATCAGAATAATTAGAATTTTAGAAAAGCCACCCATGAGCTACAGCAAAAATGTACATATGCTCCAAGTAAATTGGTACACTAAATACATTTACTCAATAGTAATTTATTTAAAATCATGAAACATTTGATCCTAAAGACTTTCATTTATGCACTAGACAATACCTTACCTTCCTGAATGTCATTGTGACAGAAAACCACAGAAGAATGTGTTGATTCAAGAAGTGCTCTGCAAAACAAGAAAAACACAGGATTTTTCATTCAGCTGCAAGAAATCTCCAAAGTCACAAACTTAACATCTCTGCAAAAAGGAAATTTACTTAGCAATAATCCCAGAATGCCCAATATATCTCACCCACGTAGTGGCCCTGGTGCGTAACTAATGGATTGTAACCTTGTAGGAGCTGACAGGCTACTCTCCAGCCACATCAGTGGGTCTGATAAGAAGCTGCTACTTTCTCACTGTCTTCTGCCATTTCTGATGGGTAGTACAGGAAAAATGCTTGTCTATTTGACACAACCTATTCAACTTTTTCTTAAAGCTGTGTATTTAGCTCAGACTTACAAAACTCCATGGGAAAGATGAGAAGGTCTACAAGGACATTTTCATACTATGAAATTTGCCTTAGTCATGAATAATGCCATGACATGACCTACAGCTACACTCTTTAACTTCTTTATTTTAACAAACATTTTTTTCATTTTGCCCCATGTGTAAAAGAAGGAATTTGTGTCACCTATGACATATTCTCTATTCTTCTCTCCCAGTATTTTGGCAGTTTCTAACATTATCCTGTCCAGTCTGTAGTACAATTTTCCTTAGGGCAACAAAGAATCAGGACCAGAACCCAGTCTGCCTCTGGCACACTGTGTCACTTTGGGATGCAGTGCACACTCCCCCAGTCTCAGTTGCTGGAAACATAGAAAAATCTATCATTCCTTCTTCTGACTGCCTGAAGCAATAACCAATTTCCACTGCACCCAAGTAACTATCACGCACTGTTTTCCTTGTGCATACATACCTCTAGTGATTCTATTTTAAAGACTTCTTCAGGAAAGAAGAGCCCCTCTTCAAAACTGGTGTGTGCGCATGCACACACATACACATCCACTCTGTAATTATCACTTCAAATTATTCCAGAAAGTGTGGTTTCCATGTAATTCAGTAGGATGTTCAATGTAGCTGTACAACTTTGGACAAGTTTTGAGGGGTCACAGTCATAACCTTTGTATAAGAAACATTATGCCCTTATTTTTACTCAGTTTATGAACTGATAAAAATGTGACAGTAGACTGCAACTGTATATCTTTTAAATGTGTATGCCATTATGACAGGAAGTTAAGTAACTGAAAACCACAACTAATGATCCAAGCCAGACTAGGGTATGGTATGAGTACAGAGCATTCAGAATCTATAGCATTTTGGACTGAGAACTATTCCTCACACACTAAGACACTAATGTCTAATAGGCATGTTGATTACGTACCACAGAGGTAATACAGATTGACACTATACCCCCATGCATAAACATATGGGTACTCTCCATGTGCATAAAATGTCTGCATTCCACTACATGTGCACCAAATCAGATATCTTGGGGATTTGCTACTCCCAGACTAATAATTCAGTCAGGCACAGTACTGTGTTAGAGATTCACAATGGCTGCCAGCACTTCCAGTAGGACCTGGCTGTTTTTTATACCTGAAGAAGTCCCAACACTGTTTTAGGGATGAAAGCGCTAATACAATATAATAAATCTTGCTCAAGAGGCATCGCCTCTGGTGTTTTTCCTTTATATGGTTTGGTTTTCACCAGATTTAG